>NC_139634.1:44471147-44536147 GCF_964638095.1 Poromitra crassiceps | reverse complement strand
CTTCATGAATGAGTTGGTTGCACCTGTGTTTCAGTGCTGAGGCTTCATGAATGTGTTGGTTGCACCTGTGTTTCAGTGCTGGGGCTTCATGAATGTGTTGGTTGCACCTGTGTTTCAGTGCTGGGGCTTCATGAATGAGTTGGTTGCACCTGTGTTTCAGTGCTGGGGCTTCATGAATGTGTTGGTTGCACCTGTGTTTCAGTGCTGAGGCTTCATGAATGTGTTGGTTGCACCTGTGTTTCAGTGCTGAGGCTTCATGAATGTGTTGGTTGCACCTGTGTTTCAGTGCTGGGGCTTCATGAATGTGTTGGTTGCACCTGTGTTTCAGTGCTGGGGCTTCATGAATGTGTTGGTTGCACCTGTGTTTCAGTGTTGGGGCTTCATGAATGTGTTGGTTGCACCTGTGTTTCAGTGCTGGGGCTTCATGAATGAGTTGGTTGCACCTGTGTTTCAGTGCTGGGGCTTCATGAATGTGTTGGTTGCACCTGTGTTTCAGTGCTGAGGCTTCATGAATGTGTTGGTTGCACCTGTGTTTCAGTGCTGAGGCTTCATGAATGTGTTGGTTGCACCTGTGTTTCAGTGCTGGGGCTTCATGAATGTGTTGGTTGCACCTGTGTTTCAGTGCTGGGGCTTCATGAATGTGTTGGTTGCACCTGTGTTTCAGTGTTGGGGCTTCATGAATGTGTTGGTTGCACCTGTGTTTCAGTGCTGGGGCTTCATGAATGTGTTGGTTGCACCTGTGTTTCAGTGCTGGGGCTTCATGAATGTGTTGGTTGCACCTGTGTTTCAGTGCTGGGGCTTCATGAATGTGTTGGTTGCACCTGTGTTTCAGTGCTGGGGCTTCATGAATGTGTTGGTTGCACCTGTGTTTCAGTGCTGGGGCTTCATGAATGCGTTGGTTGCACCTGTGTTTCAGTGCTGGGGCTTCATGAATGCGTTGGTTGCACCTGTGTTTACCCTTCCTCTTAGACACAAAATGGCTGCTGTGAAAAAGCCTCCTCTCACTGAAACATACAGTAGACGGCACAAACAAACTGACATGATTAGGGATGAAACGATTAGCGGTTTACAGAGATGGGAAGTACCTAAGTCCATATACTTACGTAGGACTTTCAGGTAGGCTAGCTATCATGTACTTTACTTACTACACAAATATCTGTATACTTTCTGCTCTTTACATTTTCAAAACAGGCTATAGTTACTTTACTTTTAATGCACGACAGACAAAAACGTAATGTAACGTTTGTCTCTCGCGTCTCGCGCTCCCCCAGCTTTCACGCATTGTGTGCACCGTTGTTTGTGGAAAAGCCATAACACAAATTATTAATCAAAGTAGACTATATAAAACATGTTTGGAGGGGATCTTTGAAGTTTAATTGTCTTTAATATGACGTGAGTTTCACTTAGCTTTTCACAGAAACAGCTGGTAGAAATATATATATATATATATATATAGATTTTTTACTTTGATACTTTGTTACATTTCAGAGCCTGTACCTTTTTACTTTGACTTGAGTAAACAAGTTGAATCAGTACTTCTACTTTTACCAGTATTTCTTTTTACATATTAAGTAACTGCTTCTATTTAGGATGTGTTTACTTTCACCATCTCTGCCGTGAGATAGTGTCTTGTATCTGTTTCCTGTGTTGTGTACTGCACTGTACTAAGTACTAAGCCCTCTCTACTCTTCCTCTTCCTCCTCACAGCAGATCTCTCAGCTCCTCTCGCTCCTCCGTCAGGGTCAGCTGCAGCCCAGGCCCAACTTCCGCGGGAACAAATACTCTCATCGCCATGGCAACAGCAGGTCAGTTCCCCTCCTCTCCTCTTCTGATTCTGCAGTAAAGAAGCACAGAAGTCCGTCACATTTCTCTTATCTGATAGCTCCTCTATCCTTGCTGCCACTATAGCCAATACAGGCCACCCCTTAAAATCTCCATGCCGTCCCATGATATGTCTCTAGATCCCCTGCATGGTGTCCTTGTTTCCTCTGTCCTCGCATGGTGTCCTTGTTTCCTCTGTCCTCGCATGGTGTCCTTGTTTCCTCTGTCCTCGCATGGTGTCCTTGTTTCCTCTGTCCTCGCGTGGTTTCCTTGTTTCCTCTGTCCTCGCATGGTGTCCTTGTTTCCTCTGTCCTCGCATGGTGTCCTTGTTTCCTCTGTCCTCGCATGGTTTCCTTGGTGGGAGGGAAACACAAGGACAGATGCAAGTGAGGGAAACGTGGAAGCAATTAAGAGGAATTGGGTCGACCCACAGTTGTGGTAAAAACAGTGAAACCACAATAAAGCCAAAGCAACTGGCTCATTCAGAAAAGCTGAAGGCGTTTAGTTTCTTCCTGTAGTTTAAAGGAGTGGAACACACTCTGAACACTCTGATATGAAGAAGAGGCTAGAGATGCCATGCCACTGGTGCTGCTGACCATGAGACATTACATTATTTTAAACCATCATGTTGACTTGAAAGTTGTATTCCTTTACTATCATTATTACAGTTGTAATGTCTATCAGCGTCATGCTGCATATAGAGAGCCAAAGTCACTCCCACTTCCGGTTTAGGCATATGCACCAGAGCCATTCGTCCGCCATTCTTATACATTTTCGTAAAATGCTTATAAAAAATAGTTTTACTTGGTCAAACCAAGCTATTCAGCTATATTTGGAATCACGAGAGACCATGAGCATTTCAGTCGGACCAAAATTTAAAAACAAAAAGTCAATTTATTTTTTAAATCTGCAATTCTTTTAAGTTGTATAATATATATATATCCCCCCCCCCCCAATAAAACAATAGTACTGTGTAGGGTAATCACAACAGCTCAGTAGGCTATACATGTATATATCAATAAATCATTATTACTGTAGGAAACATCAGTCAAACAGTTGGCTGCCATGCGTTTCCCACTTGGTCTCTAACCTCAGGAATGTTGTGACTAAAAAAAGATGTTGCGCTCTCTCCCTCTGATCTCCCCTGCAGATTATTGCTGCTTTGTTTTACAGCCAGTTGGCTGCTTCTACCCCCCCCCCCCGGTTCCCCCCCCCCCCCCCCCCTTGATTGAACCAGGCTGCTTCTGATCAGCCAGGCTTCAAGGGGGATCCCCCGCCCCCCCCCCCCCCAATCAAACCAGGCTGCTTCTGATCAGCCAGGCTTCAAGGCGGATCCCCCGCCCCCTTTCAACAGCTCACCTGTTCTTCTTGCCCCAGGACACTTCAGAGTAACATGAACTCAGTTCAACTCACCTCTTTTTCCTGCAGGCAGAAAGTGGAGAAGTGAATTTGTAGAATCTTTTTTGTGAGTTCTTCTTGCACAGATACATTTTAAATGATGATGTATTGCTACACTGTAGCTGTTTGCAGCGTGGGAATATAAACTTCACTTTGATGTGACAACTCACTCCTATATCGCTAGTGCCCCCATTCATTGCCTGAGGCATCGGTGACATCAACTTTGTAGCTGTTATCCTGCAGGTTGAAGTCATCAGGCTCCATGTTCTCCTGCAGGTTGAAGTTATCAGGCTCCATTGCTTTGGTCAACATGACTTTAACCGCATCATCATTTCAGTCGTATCAAAAGCTGCTCTTCAGCCACCAGAATGAGCACTGATGAAGAACAGGAAATAGTTCAACTTAAACGCAATAAGACTGCAATACACATGCCGTTCAACATGATGTGTTATAGCAACAGCTTGTCAGCAGGGCTTCTGACACAGGTCATGTCTGGACACCAGAGTCCAGACATGACCTGGGCCGTGATGGTGAGGAGAAACCTCATTTAAATACACTGCTATTACTCTTTAAAATCAGTGTTGTGCCAGTTCGCGCTTCACAAGAGCGAGTTCAAAGTTCAGCTCACACAGGTTCAAATGAACTAGTTCACGTTCATAGTTCACAATTCAGAATTTTGAACTAAGTTCACAGTCCCAAAAATAAATAATTCACTTTTTGTTTTTTGTTTTTTTAACAAAGTCATGGTTTGTTCAGGTTAACACGTTCACTGCCAATGACGTGTTTTTACGTCAAACTAAATCCAACGGTTGACTGCCAATGACGTGTTTTTACGTCAAAAAAATTATTATTATTTTTTTGACCGTGGGATGTGCATCTAACCCTTTTACATCTCTTATATAATTATTGGAGCCACCGAACATGTACAACCCATTCCACCGACCCACTAAGTGGCGACAGTGCTCTCCCAGACTAGAGGAAGGCAAGCAAAAAGCATGTGTGAGGAAGCCATTCTCATGAAAATGGATGGGGGAAAACGCTTTCGTTTTCGCGCTGATTGCTGGCGGTGCGGGATTGCAAATTTGCATAATAGATTACGGGTGGAACACACTTTGAAACACGCAGCATAAATAAGACCAGAATCGCAAAAGCTTCATCAAAGCTCTCAACACAAACCACAAGAAACGAGCGAGCCGATCCAGACTTGCACAGCGGCCGCCAGCAGACAGGCAGCAGCAGCAGAAGCAGTGAGCCTGGTGACGCGAGGTTACAGCAGCAGCAGAAACGAGCTTGTGACACGCCCGCTGCAGCCAAGAAGAACACACACGGAGGGAGGAGTTTGAATGAGAGGGGTGTTTCCTGCTGTTATGGAGGAAATTACTGTTCAAAACTATTGTTTAGATGTCTGACGTCTTACTGATGCCAAAAATGAATGGTTAAAGTGACTGTTCTATCGAATTTCACAAAAAGCCGTTTATCTCAAAATAATTTTTCAGACGCTGAAACCATGCTGTATTCAACTGCTAATGCTTACATAACTACTAACTCTACAAACTAACTCTTTTAGACAGAGAAAGCACACATTCTATTAGTTCTTTTGAGATATTGTGTGTTCACAAAATCTTAGCAGAAAAGAATCCTCGGGTCTTGAAAGATGAGCCAGAATCCTCAAAAAAACCCTCTGGCAGAACCTACCTACAGTAAAAAAAAAACGGCTGGCAGTGAATGTGTTAATAGACTACTTGCACAACTCCACTACTTCCTGAAATGAGTAGGGCATCTTGGTTTCCTGTCCTACACTATTGGATGAACTGATTAATGTCAGGTGTGCCTGACTGCTGCAGTCACAACAACAGTGATCAGGCACACCTGACATTAATCAGTTCATCCAATAGTGTAGGACAGGAAACCAAGATGCCCATTTCAGGAAGTAGTGGAGTTGTGCAAGTAGTCTATTGGCTCTCCTCTCTCACGGGGCTGTGGAGTTTTGTTCTGAAAACTGAGACAGAGACATTGACATCAACATTTAGTGCACGAGCGTCAAGTCAGCCAGAATGTAAAATAGGTCTCCAATTCAGGGCTTTCAAAATAAAACTCTTATTGTAACGTTAACCCTATTATTGCTTTACAGCCACAGTTTGACTGCATATGTAATCTTATTTTGATACAAGGTTTGCAGTTTAATTCGTTTAAATAAAAATAAATCTCCAAAGGTAAGGATTTGAATACCTTTATTAAAGTAAATTGCAATATTTTCCGTTTTTCTAATCTGGGTAACTGTTACTGTTCAAGTCCACATGCTGTGTGTGTGTGTGTGTGTGTGTGTGTGTGTGTGTGTGTGTGTGTGTGTGTGTGTGTGTGTGTGTGTGTGTGTGTGTGTGTGTGCGTGCGTGCGTGCGTGCGTGCGTGCGTGCGTGCGTGTGTGTGCGCGTGCATGCGTGCGTGTGTGTGTGCGTGTGTGTGTGTCTGAGCCCCGCTTGCAGTGGCAAACTGATCGTTTTGTTGTTGTTGTCGTATGTAAATGACCACACGGCAGTGACGGCACAATGTGCAATTATCTCGGGCAGAAAAGAGTGAGAAAGCAACGATAAGAGCGCTGTGGGAGTTAACGACGCTCACTGTACGTTCATGTATTTACAAACGGCTGTGCTCAGTTCACCCATTCACCATGAGCTTGTTCACTGAACGGCGCTCTTTTAGCACGTTCATGCACAACACGGTTTAAGATGGTGGCATTCCCCTCTATTTAACACAGACTGCTTTGAGACAGACGGCTGGAGGAAGAATCTGTTGTGATTTATCTTTTCCTCTTCCTCTGATTGTTTCTGCTGTGGTGAGACTGAGCCTGCATCCACCCTTAACTTAACCCTTACCCTTAACTTAACCCCCTACCCACACGAGCGTGACCACATCACATGACCATACAGTACCACTGGGCATGCACGTGCCGGTGTAAACAGGAAGATAGGTCTTTCTCTATCTCTCTCTCATCAAATTTACGTTGAAACAATAGTTGCAATCAAAGTTTTACTAGCCTATGTGTCAAGAAACACGTGTCTCACTCATTTCGCCTGAGTTTCATTGTTGTCTGTAGGCTACTTAGTAACTTAGCTCTGCTGGGTGGCTGGAGGTTCCTGTCGTGGCCGGGTGCCTTCATCATCGTTGTCAAAAGTCTCTGTTTCCGTCCGTCCAAACTAAAACACAATCGCAGTTTTATTGTTTTATTTGATTTCTTTTGGGGGGGGGGGGGTACCTTTCATAGGGTACCTTTTTACAAAGCTAACCCTAATGAGAGTAAAATAACAGAGCAGGAGAAGCAACTCTCTAACCTCCAGACCTCCAGAACAGGACTCCATGTGACAAACAGGAAAGAGACTGAAAACATTAAGGCCACTGGAAGTGTGTCTCATAACTTGTGTGCGTGTGCATGCGTGTGTGTGTGTGCGTGTGCGTGCGTGCATGCGCGTGTGTGTGTCTGTTTCTGTGTGTTACAAAACGGCCCTAACATACAGCCAATCATTATGGAATCCCAGAGATAAACCTGGCTCATAAATATATAGAGGCAAAGTGAAACGTCACTTCCTGCTTTTCTCCCTGTACCAGCCGCTGAAAAAATATGAATGACGGTGGACGGAGAATAAGGTTACTTTTCTGATCCCGTTTGAATTGTGCCACGGGGTGCCAACGCTAATTTTGTCAATTTAAAACATAACTTTGCATGTCAAGAAAGTCGCAGTTTGTCGCCAAACTACTAGAAGTTATAAATCAGAAAGACTATACATGTACTGTCGCCTAAGTAACGTCACTTTCTCTACCGGCAAAGCTGAAGACCAGCGACATGCCACGAGCTTCCACGAGCTATGTAGTTTTTATACAAAGTTATGTTTTAAATTGACAAAATTAACGTTGGCACCCCGTGGCACAATTCAAACGGGATCAGAAAAGTAACGTTATTCTCCATACACCGCCATTCATATTTCTTCAGCGGTGGTACAGAGAGAAAGCAGGAAGTGATGTTTTACTTTGGCTCTCTATTGTCTAGCAACTGTTTAATATATATAAATATATTACCTAGAACTCGTGTCCTCCAACTTCTTCCCAGCTCAGATTTCCTTGTGTTGGATTTATAGTTCATAACGGTTTGGGAAATCCATTCCCCAAACGTGATGATGGTGTGTTGAAGTTGTTATTGCCTCCAGAGTTATCCATCAAATGCTGTCAGAGTCTCATGTAGCTTTGCACGCCATTACAGTGGCGCAGTCGGTAGCGCTGTTGCCTCACAGCTAAGGTCCTGAGTTCGATTCTCGCCTGGGACGCTGTGGGCGCTGTGGTTGTGTTCCCCCCCATATCTTCAGTGCCTACTGCCCAGGTGGGTTATCTCGTCGTAACGGCCTTTCTCTCTGTGTGGAGTTTGCATGTTCTCCCCGTACCCCCCAGGGGGCTCCTCCGTACATAACCCCCCACTAAAAACATGCAGAAGATCGTCATCCGACCAGTGACGACAACATCTGAAGTTGGTCCAATGATGGTCCCCGGGCGCTGGAAAGAAATAGCGACCACTGCTCCTGGCCTGCCCCCTGGAGGAAAGGACAAGCCTGGATGGGTCAAATGCAGAGGACATATTTCACCGGCCACCGTCAGCATGAGTGTGTGTAGTGGCCGCATGCATGTGTTGTAGTGTTCGTGTGACAATAAAGACGGGCTTCCGTCTGAAATGGTTTACACACACACGGTCAGTTGTTCCTTTGGAAGCAACAGTTCCACGTGTGTTCCAAACGTTCCGAGGTGTCGAGGTGTCGCACGAGCCGGCCGGCCATCTTCCCTCTCTCTTTTCTCCTGACTCCGCTGTGACCCGGAAGCTATACAGAACAGCTGAACCCTTCACCCCACATGTGACATGTCAGTCTGTCCCTGCAGCGCCCCCTACACCTAGCATCCTAGATCTGCAAGCATTTATCAATATACAGCAAACCCATAATAAATACTGAAAATAAGTGGTAAAATGTCATGTTCTACATAGACGTCCTCTCAGCCTGATGTCATGACTATGACCTCCTGCCTCAAGATGTATCATGACAATGTGTGTATGCATGCACGCAAATGTGTGTGCATGTTTCTGTGTGTGTGTGTGTGTGTGTGTGCATGGACGCAAATGTGTGTGCATGTTTCTGTGTGTGTGTGTGTATGTGTGTGCATGCACGCAAATGCGTGTGCATGTTTCTGTGTGTGTGTGTGTGTGTGTGTGTGCATGCACGCAAATGTGTGTGCATGTTTCTGTGTGTGTGTGTGTGTGTGTGTGTGTGTGTGTGAAGGCATGTTGTAGCTGCTCTATCTCAGTGATTCAGTCTCTGACAGGAAGCAGCAGCTACGGCGTTGCCATGGTGATGAGATTAGACCTGACATCACTTCAACACTCTGCTGCACCGACACGTTCTCATCACACACACACACACACACACACACACACACACACACACACACACACACACTCTAGCACCTCCCCCCTGTGCCCCCCAACACCACCCATTAATCCTACCCACCCTCAAATGCTGAGTCTTTAGCACCTTCCTATCCCAAGCTACGGCCATTTCCACATTAAACTCACTACACGTCCACGATGACTGACTGACTGACTGACTGACTGACTGATTGAGTGACTGTTCTGACTTTTCCATCTTGTGACCCTGGTGGGAGCGGAGCGCTGGTCCAGCACCAGAGTAAAAACACTCGCTGCAGTGCTTTTCTGGAGCAAAGATTGTATATGGACGTAATATTATAAACATTTTCAGCACAATATATCACGATAATACTGATAGCCGTGATAATTTTGGTCACTATAATCGTGATATAAAATCTTTCATGTAAGGTGTCCCTCCATTTGACATCTGTGTGTGTGTGTGTGTGTGTGTGTGTGTGTGTGTGTGTGTGTGTGTGTGTGTGTGTGTGTGTGTGTGTGTGTGTGTGCAGATATGGAGGCCAGGACTGTCCCGACTGGCAGAGCACCAAAGATAGCGGACACGGTGAGAGCGAGGCTGGAGACACGGACTGGGACCCAGACCCTCAGCTGGAGGAGGGGCTTAACAACCTGCTCAACCACACTGGTACCAGCACACATGCACATGCACACACACACATGCACGCACACACACACACACACACATACACACACGCACACACAAAGATTTTGACACTATTTTATTTTAAGGGGCCCACGGCTTGTCTCTCAAAATACACTATATTGTGTGGCCCTCCACACAGTATTGGTTAATCAAGCAAGTTCATTGCCCCCTCCGGTCACCTAACGACTCTCATACAGTTTGTAGTCGAGCACCAAGTAGGAATAATGCAGACAGAATGAATGTTTGCAGATGGTAAACAAAATACTTAGAGTACATATCGTCGCTGTCGTTCCAGGACCTCGAATTTCCAAAACAGCAACTTTTCAGGAAGTTAAAAAAACCTGTTTGCTCTTAAAATACTGAACCAAACGTTGTCAAAGTTGGCACGTCTTAATTATAGTTAGTTTCCCGCTGAATGTGTCATTACTTTATTAATATCTTACCTGGATAAACTCAAATGATGATGTTTATATTATCAGTCCGACTTGGAAGCACTTTCTCCCGGCCAGTCAAGCGGGAGAGAGTCGCATGCTCATGCACGAGCCCCAAGCTCCAGGCCGCGGGGGCGCGCGCAGCAGCAGCAGCATTGCCCCTCGCCTCTCATGGCCGAGGCGGGGGCTTTCACATGGGGTGAGAATAGTCTGACATAACGTAGCGTTAACGTTACTTTATTCTCGTCAGAAAACACTCCGATTTGCATGTTAAAACAAGTTTGCAGCCTAGGAATAACTGGAAAACATTTGATTGATATATTAACGTCAGAGGAAGCCAGGATTAGTCAAAACGATATGAGAAATACACAGCACGTCTGCCGTGTGACTTTTCCGGGTTTATTGTCCTGCGTGGGGGGGTACAGACGGAGGTAGGGGACGAATTTTGAGGTTTGACTGACAGATTGAGGGCGAATGGCGTTACGAGATTTACTCACAAGATCATTTTAATGCTTTTCCATTGGTTGCATTTGTTAAAAACCACACAGAGACGTGAAGGGTCAATGGCACTGATTGATGACAAAAAGTAAAAAGTGAAAAAAGGCACATTCGAGGTCCTGGCACAACAGCGACGATATGATGTGAGAAGCAGCTGGCCCCCAAATATTTTCACATGATCTAATCTGGCCCCCATTCGAAAAAGGTTTGGACACCCCTGCCAGCCATACAGTTTACAGTAGATGGTGTGTGTGTGTGTGTGCGTGTGCGTGTGTGTGTGCGTGTGCGTGTGCGTGTGTGGTAAACAGCTCCTTCCTGGTATTGTAGTGGTCGGAGCCCAGGGCGAGTGAGGGGGATTTACCGCCTGATGGGAGAACAAGCTTGAATTTATGACTGGAGAGACAAAGGAGAGAGAGACAAGAAAGAGAGAGAGAGTGACAGAGGGAGCGAGAGAGACACACACACAAGTAGAGTGGGGGAGTATGTACTGTTACACACACTGTGTGTGTGTGTGTGTGTGTGTGTGTGTGTGTCATGCTTGACTCACCTCTATACCCTGCAGGCTCTATCATCAGTGTAACTCATACCAGAGGAGTGTGACAGGTGTGTGTGTGTGTGTGTGTGTGTGTGATTGCTGTGTGTGTGTGTGTGTGTGTGTGTGTGTGTATGTGTGTGTGCGTGTGCGTGCATGCTCAGCCACCGACACCACATATCTCTCTCTGAGTTATTTCTTCCCTGTAACTGCATCTTATAGGCTATGATGTGTCTGTGTGTGTGTGTGTGTTTGTGTCTCTCTCAAACACACACACACATACACACTTGGTCCTTTGTGAAGATGATAATATTAATGTCTGACTGACTGTAATCTAACCCTGTCAGCTGCTAACAGGAGGTGATTGGTGACCTTAGCTACAAAGCTACAAACTGACATTTCTCAAATATGCTATTATGATACATCAAAGCTAAAAGCTGGGTCGAAAACTTTCTCTAAAGCTTAGCTATCCATCTAAAAATAGAAGTTTAGAAAGGGCCCTAAAATGGTTAAGAACAGAAGGATCAGGTTAGGTTTCTTTAACCAGCGCCTGTTTGAAAACAGAAGCAAAAATATTTTTCTCTATCAAGATATTAAAGGATGGCTTTAACTGATAATCAACCCACTTTTTATCGTATATAATCTCTGTAATATAATAAGCACACGGGCAGTGTTTACCTTCTGTTTTCTTCATGGAATGCTCCCTTTCTCTGCCTGCAGAAACTCCGCCCACACACTGTGTGTATGCGTGTGTGTGTGTGTGTGTGCACGTGTGTGCTCGCACACACTTGTGCATGTGTGTGCGCGCACGTGTGTGTTTAAAGTAAAACCCTGCATCTGGGTGTGATTAGATGAAAGAGACCACAGGCAGAGTGAAGCTCTTCCAGGCCACAGGTTTCATGAGTGTGTGAGCAGAGAAGATGTTTCATGAGTGTGTGAGCAGAGAAGGTTTCATGAGTGTGTGAGCAGAGAAGGTTTCATGAGTGTGTGAGCAGAGAAGATGGAGACGTTTCATTTGAGGAACTGAACACAGAAATACTGAAGACATCCTGCTTTCTATTCACTATCACTCTATAGAGTGCCAAAGTCACACCCTCTTCCAGGTTTGGCATGGCCGGGAGTTAAGGGATTTGATTTCATTCCCCATTCATATTTCCATTTGACGTTTCATAAAGTGAAAGTTCATTACTACTTTACTACAAAGCGATTCAGCTATATTCACAATCACCAGAGACCACAGAACAAACAAATAACCACCAACATACGTTTTTCTCTTTCGTTCTGGTCTGAGTGAAATGTTCTATGGTGTCTCCTGATTCTGAATACCTGAATTGTTTGGTTTGTCAAGTCAAACTCATTTGACTGTATAAGGATTTTAATGAAACGTCTATGAAAACCGCTGTTTACTGAACATCGCAGAATGCCTGGAATGTGAGGCTGAAGAAGGCGTCGGGGCGGAAGCGGTTTCTTTGGATGTTTAGCGTCCGACCACTTGGAGGGCAGGAAGTGCCTGTCGACAGCCAGGCAGATAAAAAAAACTCTTCTTGGTGTTTCGTCTCGTCGGACTGAACCATCTTTAATCTGTCAGCGCTGCCAGGCATCGAGGTCTGGCAGTCTGGAATATCAAAGAACTCTGACAGGGAAAAAAACAGGGAAGTTCATAAATTCTAAGGGGAAATCAGGGAATATTCAGGAATTTGGGTTAGGGTTAGTGTGGATTTTCTAATTTGATTCATAAATTAATTTAATTAATTGTTTTCCAACATGTATATATATATATATATATATACACTAAACAGGAAAGAAGAATCACCTTTAGTAACCAGACACTGCCAGATGATTTGTTTTCACATAACCACCTGGGAATGAGTCGCTCTCAAAACAGTTTCAAAGGGTAGGCTGCACTTAAAAAAAATTGTTGGCATGTGATTGGGTGAATCATCTGTCTATCACGGGCTCACTCTCGCTGGTGTCGCACCGAAGCCCGTAGCTTCCTCATAGGACGCTGATTGGTGTGAACCACTGGTGGTTCTGATCCAAACCAATAGAACCACTGGTGGTTCTGATCCAAACCAATAGATTGGAGTGTGGCAATATGGATTTGTCGTGTGACCGTGATCTCATGATCTTGGGTTAATCCAGTTGCCTCACAAGGTTACAGGTTTAGGTCGTGCTATGGAAACGTAGTTATAGGATGGCACGGTGGCTCAGTGGTTAGGGCTGCTGCCGCACAGCAAGAAGTTCCCGGGTTCAAACCCTGGTCCATCCCAGGTCCTTTCTGTGTGGAGTTTACATGGTCTCTCCGTGTTTGTGTGGGTTTCCTCCCACCATCAAAGACATCTATGTCTTTGTTCTAAGGGACAGCAGTTGAAAAATTTGCCATCTGGCTAACACTGGCGCATTTACAGTAATGTTCATTAATGTGCATTGTCCCTCAAATACATACAGTACATCAATATATAAAGTTATTGAATTTTACATCAGCAAAACACTCTAAATACATAAATAAATAAATAAATACATACATTTTAGAATGCAATTCTAACATCATAATCTCTCTCTCTCTCTGTTTCTCTCCCTGTTTCTCTCCCTGCAGATGATGTCTTCTCAGAGGTGGTCGACCCGGCGTGGATGGCCAGACTCTCCCTCCCCCTCGCTGGCGATTACCATGAGAATCTTTTTGTCCCCAACGGCCCACCGTCCCCCGATGCTGAGCTGTGCCCCCGGGATGGACTCGACTCTGCATCCTCCTTCTCCACCTTTGGTAAAACAAAGATCATCTCTGTTTTAAAAGATGATCCCATGTGGAGAAGGAACAAAATGCTGTTAATTTCCTGATTTTTTTTTTAAGTAGAAGTGAAAATAGTGCCGTCAATATCCTGCCTCAGAGATGGGAAGTAACTAAGTACAAATACTTAGTTACTGTATACTTAAGTAGGATTTTCAGGTATCTGTACTTTACTGCTTTTCTGACAACTAACAACAAGTAGCCCATACAGGACAGAAATTATAGATGTTTTATGCCGAAGATCATACTGTGTCTCACTACTTTAACACCAATTTACAGACTCTGGTCTGTTTGTGTTTCCTACAAATAGAAGCAGAGTGAGACCTCTCTCTTCTTCCTACTCTCAGGTAAAACGCCAGAGAGGGACGGCCCACTGGGTGGCACTCTGCTGTCGGAAGTCAGCACGCTGTTTGAGATGCTGATGACACAGAAGGCCGAGGCCCAGCACCCGGAGGTGCTGTACCGGCTGTCAGCGGCGTACCGCCGCTCCCTGGGCCTGGACGCTGCTGCCACACCCGATGGAACCAACGCAGCAAGGAACGCCGGGAACACCGAAAAGAGGTCCGGTCTGATTCAACCTTCAGGACATTATCAATAGGTGAAACTGCCATTCAGCGAACACTGGAAAAGACTGAGTTCTTATCAAGTTCTTATTGAGTTCAGATGGTTCAAACAACATCTGCATCACAGACTGTGGCGCCGTTCAGTTACAGAACTCATGGGTTCATTGGGTTCTGAATTGTTTGTGAAGCAGAAGACATTAAGTGATAACATGCAAAATACTTGTGAGTGGTTCAAGTGACTACTATACTGTGCATAACACCGCTACCAATCGGTTTGTCATTTTCAACATTTTCATGTGCTTCATTTGGGAAAACACTCACTGTGCCACACACATAAGAGGAAACCAGTCGCCTCTACCAGGCTCTCATTGGTTAATGGTAAATAAAGGTAAATAAGGTAAACAAAGCTATTTTACCTGGACACTTACAGAAGTTCACACCCACATGTTCCTCACAGCCGACATTTCAACTCAACATCTTCAGAGTCATCAAATGATATCAATTATTCTAGAAAATGAGGAAAACTGTCCTTCTGCCTGCATCCATTTTCCTCCTCAATGGGTTTGCCAAGCAATCTGGAACTGATCATGTGCATTGGAATAGGAAGGGACTGACAAAGCTGATTTTTCATTTTCCCACATTTAAACGGTTTATGAGCATTTGTTACTAACTTTGCGAGGCAGCTGGATCATGAGATCATGTGATCATGAGATCATGATCACAAGACAAATCCATCTTGCCATGCTCCAATCTATTGGTTTGAATCAAAACCACCAGTGGTTCGGACCAATCAGCATCCGCCACCAACCAGTCCACTGCCGTGGTTTCGGATAGTTTTGCGGCCTCGTGACCTCACGCTGATTGCTCGTATAGGCGCAGCATAGCCCCTTTAAGAGAACAGGGCGGTGGAGAGTTTTTGTGTGCATAGTGAGTATGTCTTGAAGGGAGAGAGAGAGAGAGAGAGAGCGAGAGAGAGGGAGAGAGAGAGAGGGAGAGAGAGAGAGAGCGAGAGAGAGAGAGAGAGAGCGAGAGAGAGAGAGAGAGAGAGGGAGAGGGAGAGAGAGAGAGAGGGAGAGAGAGAGAGATAGAGAGAGAGGGAGAGAGAGAGAGGGAGAAAGAGAGAGAGAGAGAGAGAGAGGGAGGGAGAGAGAGAGAGAGAGAGAGAGAGAGAGAGAGAGAGAGAGAGAGAGAGAGAGAGAGAGAGTGGTGTGTGAATGGATCGGAGTGGAAGGGAAAAGTAGCAGAGATGTTAGCAAGTTGTAGCAAGTAGCAAATTGTATGGTGAGAAATGCAACAGCATCCCGTCTATAGGTGGTGTCCCTGTCTACTGGCTTAGTTAAGTGGGTAGTTGGTCCGGAAGTTAAGTGAGACTTCGGCCCTGGAAGATAAGTTAAGTGAGACTTCGGCCCTGGAAATTAAGTTAAGCTAGGCTTCGGCCCTGGAAGTTAACTCAGGTTATACCATGATCTGCGTGAATACTCGTTTCTGATTGGCCGGCAGGTGTGCATTAAAACCATATAATGCACACGTAGTCCGGCTCAAGTCTAATCACGTTGTAAAGTAACGTTATTCAACCCGCTATCTTAGCTTCTATGAGCTGAGCGGACTAACTTCCCTGTACCATACCGGCTCGTATCCAAGGTTCATCCTATTTACTGGAACAGTAAACAACATTTCCATTGCATGAGAAGCCGGCGGGATGGTTATGCTTGTTCCAGGTATTAGTCGGTTCTCCAAGTGTTGCTTGGTAAACTGAGTTAGCGAGGTGTTTGGCGCGGAATATCAAGGCTTTATGCCTAGCAAAAAACATACGATTTTGATTGCTAAACTTGTACCAAAAATTTGTGAGTGCTTTTATTTCAGTTAGTCAGCTTCGCAAATGTTGTTCAAGTCACCAAAAACACACATTCTAACAGCGCCTAAAACCTCTATGTACATGTTGAGACTCGTGTACTGACCATGAGATGAAATGTTAATCCAAAATGCAGAGAAACTGTCTTTTTTGAAGATAAATTGATAGTCGGAAACTACTTTCCAAACATGGCCACCAGGCGCAGTGATTTCACACAGCGCCTAGTCTCTTAAAACAGACTGTCTCATCTATATCCGGCGAATGCAGCTATACACAGTCTGTACGTTACACCCCCAGAACATGCACAAGGAAGTTGGGGAAAAAACCATCAGACCGGAAGGAAGTTCGACGGAATCCGACCAATCACGACAAGCCCCGAGTTCCGCAAATGCGGCATATTGGATTCTGATTGGACTAATGAGCGGAAGACCCGCCTTTCTGCTTTCTGATTGGACTAATGAGCGGAAGACCCGCCTTTCTGCTTCCCATTCCGGTTGGTGCATGATTCTCCCCCACGAAGTACAGACGGTATGGCGGAAGCATTTGAAAATTGCGGAAGCCAACTCGTCTGTTCTAAGAGACTACACAGCGCCTGAAACAAACAAAGAGTAACCGAACTAACAGAGTATAACCAAAGTTACTTCCTCGTTTGCCATGAGGCCTCATGGCGGCAAACGAGGAAGTAAGTAGAGTTACTCTTGCTTAGTTTGGTTAATCTTTGTTCACAATGTGAACACGGTAAACATGACACCAGCAAGTATATATCTGTCTGTACACTTGACAATGATGTTTTGTTGTTCAAATGATGCACAGAGCAGCTTTGAAATGCCTCTGAATGACTCAGCATCCCTCACCTGGAGACGGTAGTGTCTCACATACAGTAAGCAGGAACTGAGTCATTCCTGTTTGGACTGCTCTGCTGTGTTTGGATAGGAGGAACGTAGCAGGCACGTTAGCACATCTGTTAGCATGTCTGTTAGCACGTCTGCTTGTTTGGCCTTCAGCCGGGGAAACGTCTCTTTGTCTCTTCGTGTTTCTTCAAGACAAAACAACAACAGCGTGAACTGTCTTCCTGCAGAGGACTGTGTGACGCTCTGTTCACAATAGACCAGCTCTGTCCACACTTCCTGTTCAGCCTCCACCGGCATGCACTGCCATTTACACAATTAGTTTTTTACTACTGCAGTTTCTAAAGAGCTTTGTTGAAAAAACAACAAACAAAACGACAACATGAAAGTAACAAAGCACATGCAAGAAGAATTATGAATCAGAGAGTAAAGGCTTTTGCACACCAAGTCCGTATTTTCGTCCGAAATTGACGCACGAAAAGAAGAAAGAATACGACCTCATTTGTGTCAATCATCATTGACACACCGAGTCCGACAATTACGTCCGTCATTTAAGTTTTCGGACGAGGTTCGATTTTCTGCGTTTTTCGCATCAGTCAATAGATTTTTGCGAGCTGGGACCCGTCTGTGTTTTCAGATGACGGATTAAAAAACACGCATACGAAAACAATCGGACTGTGTGTGCAAAGACCTTAACACCTTTGCTTAATAGAGAGCCGCAGGGATGACGTATTTTTGTAGGCTGAATGCGGAAGTCCCGAACTTCCTGGTTCAACACTGTTTCTGTCTATGGGATTTTTGAATGGGTTTTTGCCGCGATGCTTCAAATAAGGTCTCTGGGCAACGCAAGATTAATCAAACGCGAACCAGAGTTCCGTCGGATAATCTTCACACATGAGGACCACTTTCATGAGTTTTGTAGCGTAAATGCGAGCCCTAGAAGTAAAATGCTAGAGCTAAGCTAATCCAGAACTACACACTGTCGCATAGGCTTCCACGTCACGTCAGCACTCAACCTGGACTGTTGTTGATGTGTCCACTGATTACCCCGGGCTGAACGGGGCTGAACCAGGTGAGGGAAAGAGAATTTCCATGTTCGCCCTTTGAAGTGGTGACGTTATTGACGTATATATCCCCATCGACTCAAAAGTGTAGTCTCATTTAGCCGTTTGCTAGCTAGCCACCCTTTTAACGGCACATAAAAGCTTCAAAACTCATAAAAGTGGTCTTCATGTGTGAAGATGATGTTACTACCATCTGGTTCGCGTTTGATTAAGCCAGCGTTGCCCAGAGAGCTTATTAGAAGCATCGCGCCAAAAACCCATTCAAAACTCCCATAGGCGAAAACTGTGTTGAACCAGGGCTGTTAGCATCGATGATTTCCGGACTCGTTACTGCGGCTCTCTATAGTTGGTAGAAGAGAGGTCGAATAATCTGTGGTTTTAAAATATATGCTGTCTCTGTCAAAGTGCGGTAAGTTATTGATTGGTTTGTGTTTTTACTTTTTATACAAAGTTGTGTTTTTTCGGTATATCAAATGAACAGCACTTTGTACTTAATCTTTTGTAAACTTTGCATTAAAAACTTTTGTAAAACTTTTTCATTAAAATGTGTATGATGGTAACTGTAGTTATCATGGTGCATCTTGTTTTAAACGTTTGACGTGTGGAACGAGCTTCTGAACACTCAGAGCTATTCCTCATAAGAAGGTTCTAAAGTGAACCAGAAATGGTTCTTATAGGCTTAACCAGTGCTAAGGGGTTCTGCAGTGGTTAAGCCTATAAGAACCGTCTCTAAGCCTTTGTCCACACCTGGCGCTTAACATAAGCAGAACTGAAGCTTGAGGCAGACTCAAGCTGAGCTGAGCTTAACTGGTCACACAAGCCTTCTCTTTTCCTCTCAGCGCCTCCTCGGTGTGCCTTGAACCCGCCCACAACTCCCATTGACTTCATGCCTGGCAGCTTCACGTTTCACGCGTCACGCTTGGAAAATAGGAGTGCATCCTGAACGATCGCTTGAGCGTGCGTTAAGCGTACGTTGAGCGTGCCTTGAGCATCGTCTGTTAACAAGGACGCCGAAATGAAACTTGTGGGTTCAGCATAACACTGCAACACACTCTCTATTCACCTTGTGTGCATGTATACCACACACACACACACACACACACACACACACACACACACACACACACACACACACACAGACACATACAAACACACACACACACACACACACACACACGTACACACACACACACACACACACACACACACACACACACACACACACACACACACACACACAGGGAAACAGCAGTGTGAAGCTCCTCACTGCCATGCCGCTGGCGCCATCTGCTGACACACTGAGGGAATATAAAGTGAATGTGGACCACTCACACACAAGCAGATATTATAGCTGCAGTTGTGTGTGTGTGCGTGCGCACACGCGTGTCGGTGTCAGTCCTGAACATTAACGTGAATCCACATGTAGGTGGAACACACGTCTCTGCCCTTTGCATAAAATTGAATAATGTCACGGTGTTCATATAGCTATCAATATCATATGCCAATGTATGTTATTAGGGCCTATCAAAAAGGGGGGTCTATCAATTAGCAAGTACCCTGTACCCCTCGGACTTCCAATACAACTCAGAGTCCTGTCATCTGCAAACATTTTCAGATGACTCTGCAGTTGTGTGGGTGTGTCAGAGGTGGAGAGGAGACGGAGTACAGGGAGAACCACCTCCTCCTACAGTCAATGTGTCCAAAACAAGGGACTTTAGGAGGACCAGGACTGAGCTGAACCCTGTTTCCATCGGGGGTGAGGAGGTGGAGAGGGTGGACAGCTACAAATACCTGGACAAAAGGCTACATGTACTGTATCACAGTATAGCTTACATGTAGACTACATGTACTGCATCACAGTATAGTCTACATGTAGCCTACATGTACTGCATCACAGTATAGTCTACATGTAGCCTACATGTACTGCATCACAGTAATAGTCTACATGTAGCCTACATGTACTGCATCACAATGTAGCCTACATGTACTGCATCACAGTATAGTCTACATGTAGCCTACATGTACTGCATCACAGTATAGTCTACATGTAGCCTACATGTACTGCATCACAGTATAGTCTACATGTAGCCTACATGTACTGCATCACAGTAATAGTCTACATGTAGCCTACATGTACTGCATCACAGTATAGTCTACATGTAGCCTACATGTACTGCATCACAGTATAGTCTACATGTAGCCTACATGTACTGCATCACAGTATAGTCTACATGTAGCCTACATGTACTGCATCACAGTATAGTCTACATGTAGACTACATGTACTGCATCACAGTATAGTCTACATGTAGCCTACATGTACTGCATCACAGTAGTCTACATGTAGACTACATGTACTGCATCACAGTATAGTCTACATGTAGCCTACATGTACTGCATCACAGTATAGTCTACATGTAGACTACATGTACTGCATCACAGTATAGTCTACATGTAGCCTACATGTACTGCATCACAGTATAGTCTACATGTAGCCTACATGTACTGCATCACAGTATAGTCTACATGTAGACTACATGTACTGCATCACAGTATAGTCTACATGTAGCCTACATGTACTGCATCACAGTATAGTCTACATGTAGCCTACATGTACTGCATCACAGTATAGTCTACATGTAGACTACATGTACTGCATCACAGTATAGTCTACATGTAGACTACATGTACTGCATCACAGTATAGTCTACATGTAGCCTAGATGTAATGCATCACAGTATAGTCTACATGTAGCCTACATGTACACTAATAGCTCTCAGCTGACAGCAGCCCAATCACCTGGGAACGACGGGCGCTGATTAGAGAGGTGTGGCTTATAGCCCTGCTGAAGCAGTATTTCTGAACACTGTCAGTCTACAGCGGCAGCGGTAAGCGGCACGTAGCCTCGGGCACGAAGACTCGGGCACAAAGACAAGGGAGTCTTTCTGTGGGAGTCCTTCGAAGGGAGGCCATAGAATAGGGTTTTTTGCTACCTCTCTTATTCTACCTAACTATGTGTTTTCTTCCCATCCCTGTTGTAACCTCAGCCCACAGACGCCGTAGACACGGCTGCTTCAGGTGTAGTAACCCTGGTAATCTCTCCCACCCTAAGCGCGCTAACAGTCCTTTTACTATTGCCGGAGGTCTCTGGAACTGTCAGTCGGCTGTTAAGAAAACTGAGACCATCTCAGCTCATGCTCTATCTCTAACCCTCCACTTTCTAGCTCTCACAGAGACCTGGATCATTCCTGAAAACACAGCTACACCTGCTGCCCTCACTGCTGCATATTCCTTCTCGCACACCCCTAGAGCCTCTGGCCGTGGAGGTGGCACTGGTATCCTCATCTCTCCCAAATGGACCTACACTGTCACCTCTCTCTCTCATCTGTCTATCTCATCTTTTGAGTCCCATGCAGTTGCCGTATCCCTACCCATCAAGCTCAACATTGTGGTAATCTACCGCCCGCCTGGTCCGCTTGGTCACTTTCTGGACGAGCTGGACACCCTCCTCTCCATCTTTCCTGAGGATGGTACTCCACTCATCCTTCTGGGAGACTTCAACATCCAGCCAGTAACCTTACAATCTCCGTCTTTCCTTAACTTCTTCTCATCCTTTGACCTTTACCTCTCTCAATCTCCTCCTACGCACAAAGCAGGGAATGTGCTTGACCTGGTCTTCACGAGATCCTGCTCCACCTCTAATCTCACTGTGACCCCTCTTCCTGTATCCGATCACCACTTTATCACCTTCTCCCTTCCCATCCCCCTCCCCTCCTCCCACCCATCTCCCCCCCACTCTACCACCACCCGACGCAACCTAAAAACTCTCTCTCCCAACTCCCTCTCTTCTACCGTCCTCTCCCTACTTCCCCCTGCCGAGCAATTTGCTCTCCTGTCCACTGACGAGGCTTCCACTACTCTTCTCTCCTCTCTCTCCTCTGCTCTTGATTCTCTTTGCCCACTCACCACTAAGCCTGCCCGATCTTCTCCCCCTTCTCCTTGGCTGACTGAATCTCTGCGAACTTATCGAACTGAGCTTCGGTCAGCTGAGAGAAAATGGAGAAAATCACATCTCCCTGAGGATCTCTCTTCCTACCACCTTATCCACTCAAACTTCACTGATGCTGTCTCTAAAGCAAAAACCTCCTTCTTCATCTCTGAAATCCAGTCCTCTGCATCCAATCCCAGTAAACTGTCACTAACACTCCCGACTCCAATCCTGCTCCTCAGCCCCCTGTCCCTGGATTTCCTTCCTTCTCTCCTCTCTCTCCTGATGAAGTGCTTAAACTCATCAGCTCAAACCGAGCCACTTACTGCCCCCTCGATCCTATCCCTTCCTCTCTCCTCCAAACCATCTCACCTAACATATCTCCCTTCCTCACTACCTTCATTAACTCCTCTCTGTCCTCTGGTCTTGTCCCCCCTGCTCTAAAGACTGCAAGAGTCAAGCCTCTGCTTAAGAAACCCTCCCTTGACCCTACTGCTATTCACAACTACAGACCTGTCTCTCTTCTCTCATTCCTTTCCAAAACCCTCGAACGAGCAGCGTCCGAACAACTTTCTCTCTATCTCTCCCAAAATGACCTCCTGGACCCTCTGCAGTCCGGTTTCAAGGCTTCTCACTCCACTGAGACAGCTCTTCTTGCTGTCACAGAGGCCCTTCACACTGCTAAGGCCTCATCCCTCTCTTCTGTTCTTGTCCTCCTTGACCTGTCTGCTGCCTTCGATACAGTCAACCACCAAATCCTTCTTTCCACTCTGTCCGACCTCGGCATTTCAGGCTCTGCACTCTCCTGGTTTGCTTCTTACCTCTCTAACCGCTCATACCAGGTCTCATGGAGAGGGTCCCTCTCCAGATCCTGTCCTCTTACCACCGGTGTCCCCCAGGGCTCAGTCCTGGGCCCCTTACTTTTCCTTCTCTATATCAGATCTCTTGCCTATGTGATCTCTTCTCATGGCTTTTCTTATCACTGCTATGCTGATGACACCCAGCTTTTCCTTTCTTTCCCCCCCTCTGACACTCAAATCGAGGCTCGCATCTCTGCATGCCTCAAAGACATTGGCGACTGGATGTCTGCCCACCACCTCAAGCTCAACCTTGGTAAGACCGAGCTACTCTTCCTCCCAGGAAAAGACTGCCCTCTTGCAGATCTCTCCATCTCCATTGACAACACCACTGTACTCCCCTCCCAAACAGCCAAGAACCTCGGGGTGATCCTTGACAACCAGCTGTCTTGCTCTGCCAACATAGCTGCTACAGCGCGCTCCTGTAGGTTCTCTCTCTACAACATCCGCAAAATCCGTCCCTTTCTCACAAGAGAAGCGACTCAACTCCTGGTCCAGTCTCTTGTCTCCTCCCGCCTGGACTACTGCAACGTGCTTCTGGCCGGCCTACCTGCCACCGACATCCGACCGCTCCAGCTCATTCAGAACGCTGCAGCCCGTCTGATATTCAACCAACCCAAATTCTCTCACGTCACTCCCCTCTTCCAGGAGCTCCACTGGCTTCCCATCTCGGCCCGCATCAAATTCAAGACACTGGTACTGGCCTACAGGGCAGTTCACCAGACAGCTCCCCGGTACCTGCAATCCATGGTCAGGTTCCAAACCTCTCACCGCTCCCTTCGCTCCTCCACCAGTGCAGGTCGCCTCGCCCCTCCTTCGCTACGGGAGCTCAAAAGTCGCTCATCCCGATCTCGACTCTTCTCGTCCCTGGCACCTCAATGGTGGAACGAGCTTCCACCTTCGGTCAGGACTGCTGAATCACTGCCGATCTTTCGGAAAAGACTAAAGACACACCTTTTCAGGCTCCATCTGGGCCCTTCTTGATCTAACCTCGTCTCTCTCTTTCCTTATATATAAAAAAAAAAAAAAAAAAAAAAAAAAAACCCTAACCAACCTTGTACCACTAACCTAAACTTGTACCACTGTTCCTTCAGAAGCTATAGTTGTCATAGACTGTGCTCCATAGTTGATTGTTCTATTGCAGACAGAAAAATGTGTTATTGTAAGTCGCTTTGGATAAAAGCGTCTGCCAAATGACGTAATGTAATGTAATGTAATATCTTGTATATTGTACATTTCAGATCATGTTTCATTTCCAGCAATAAAGCATCGACATATAATAAAGATGGACGCCGCATGAGGTCCCGTTCAGTGAAGCCGCTGCATGTTAGATCGCCGCTCTGGCGGCTGTAGCCAGTATAGGTCACAAGGCCTGCCTCCCCCATGTTAGTGGATGGGGAAATCACAACCGAAATAATCACAGCACTCGTCAGATCATTTTTTTCCAAAGGTGGTTTGTATCATTTTAGATAGTCATTATCATGCTAATGCCTGTGCAAGTGGTAATTTTTCTGATCAGTTTGTTTTTAAGTAGTTATTTGACATAAAAAGGGATAAAAATGGATGATTGACAGCTGTGGCAGCCAGTCTCAAGCTGTCATTGGCTGGACAGGCTCTTCACATTATAGAGCTAGCGTTAGTTTGACATTGACAGGACACAGTGCTGCTTTCATCATTGCCGTTTTCCCACATGCGCTTTGTACCGCTCAATGACCGGAACGTGGTCTAATGCCTGCATGTGTGAAAGTTGTTGTTCCGGTATAAGCGCGACCCCGTCATCGCGGACATTTCACCAGTTTCGAGCCAGTCAGAGGAGCGGTATGCGCGATAACGGGCGCAAGTATAGAACGGGTCCAGTCATTTGCCGGCATGGGCGAGGTGTACACACGTTGCTTAATGTTCCAGCGGGCATAATCTAATCATTCGCGCACATTAAAGCAAACTGGCGAAATGATCTTGTGATCTCTCCTCTCTGCTGCCTGCTCGCTCTCTAGCCACAGTCAGTCCTCCTCCTTCAGTCACAGCCCGACAGGGACACAGACGAAGCAAATGCACGAAGCGAAATGTGGAAGTATTTTGCTTACGTTGCCGACAGCGAAGGCAAGCCCGGACACATCAAACGAAGCCAGTCTGTAAAAAGTGCTTCAACGCGACGCAGGTGAACGGATAACAAGCAAACTTATTTCACCATCAAGAGTTTTGCCGACACGTCACTCCCCACCTGCTCTGCAGTGCCGCCCCGCCCCCCAACATACAGGCAATTTCGCTGCTAGATTCCCATATGCGAGAGCAGAAGTGTGAAGGGAAATGTCCGATATTGACTTACAGGTAATTTTCCGGTACGCATGTGCATGGCCGTAACTAGCTATGAGGACGGGGAGGTCCGGACCTCCCCTAATATTTCAGAGAGAATTTTTTTTTTTTCTTTTTTTTTTTTTATAAAACAATCTGCATGGAAAAGCATGAAAAACACGGGATCGCTTTTATTTTGAAACGAAAGGCAGGTCAGGCAGGAAGTCATCTGACGCCGCGTCCGCGGTAACTTGATTCCGAGAGAGCAGCAGCATGGTGGTGAGTGATGATGACTGTCTGTCTGCCTGGCGAGATAATTGAAGGTGAGCGAGCTGCGAGACAGTGAGCGAGTGAACGACAGACAGTGAGTGACACTGACAGATTTTTTAGCAACAACCAAGAAAGTAAGTGTCTAGTCTGTCTCTTAAGTAATATTACCTGTGTGACACGTTGGGATGCTACTGGCTAATCATGCATGATGCCAATTGCCAAGCTCCCGAAGTCAGGTATGCAGGTGGCTATATGCATGGTTTCAGTTTCATGACCCAATAAGTAACAAAAAGAGGTGGTGTAAAGTTAAAAACAACATAATATATTTTATTTTTCAATCGTTCCTATCTGTCACAGGTTTGAAATCGGATCCACACACAGAAATCAACTGGAGTCAGGAGTCACGTGTCAACGTTCAAAAAAGGAGTTTTACTATGAAACTTAAAGCGTACAACAAGGTTTTCAGTATCAGACCAAAATATCTAAGCACTGTCTCCACAGACAAGGGAGCTTAAATAAGAGTCACTGTAATCAAGTCCAAGTGGCACCAGCCACTGCTGATTGAGATGCAACCCAGCTGTGTGGGCGAACCAGGCTCTTGGGTTGCTCCAGGACGCCATCCAGTGGACCTCCTAGGGATGCTAGGTGCTGACAGGACCCCCTCTCCTAGGGACGGCTCCAGACTTCCCACCAGGTAGACCAGGGTTCTGGTTGTGGAAATCACGGATCATCTGAGGATCTACGATGTGACGGGTAGGGACCCAAGACCGCTCCTCTGGGCCATATCCCTCCCAGTCGACCAGGTATTGGAACCCCCTGCCACGGGGCCGCACCTTCAACAGCCGGCGAACGGTATACACTGGACCCCCGTCAACCATGCGAGGAGGTGGTGGCGGCGGAGGGGCCGGGACCAAAGGGCTGGTGGAGACAGGTTTTAATTGGGAGACATGAAACATTGGCTGCACTCTGAGTCTGAAGCTGGAGACGGACAGCAACAGGATTTATCACACGGAGTACTTTGAAAGGACCAATGTAACGTGGAGCCAATTTTTGAGATTCAACTTTTAAAGGCAGATCCTTTGTGGCGAGCCAAACCTTCTGCCCCGGGCGGTACTCAGGAGCCGGGCGCCGATGTGCATTTGCGTACTTCTGGTACCGAGCGGCTGCACGAAGGAGAGAGGAACGAGCCGTTCTCCAGGTCCTCCGACATCGACGAATGAAGACGTTCGCCGATGGCACTTCGACCTCCCTCTCGACCTCCGGGAAGAGAGGAGGCTGATACCCCAGAGAACACTGGAAAGGAGATAAACCAGAGGCAGAACATGGCAGAGAATTATGTGAATACTCCACCCAGGGCAGCTGACTACTCCAGGTGGTGGGGTTAGTAGATGCCAGACAGCGAAGAGTTGTCTCCAGGTCTTGGTTGAGCCTCTCAGTCTGGCCATTGGACTGAGGGTGATATCCTGAGGACAAGCTGACAGAGGCATTAAGCAGGGAACAAAATGCCTTCCAAAAACAGGATGTAAACTGAGGCCCCCTATCAGACACAATATCTTGTGGTAAGCCATGAAGCTGAAACACGTGTCACCATGAGTTGAGCAGTCTCGGCAGCAGAGGGCAGCTTCGGGAGAGGCACAAAGTGGGCAGCTTTGGAAAACCGATCAATTATAGTCAATATTGCAGTATTCCCACTGGAGGGGGGCAGACCAGTAACAAAGTCAATGGAGATGTGAGACCAGGGACGTTTTGGAATAGACAGAGGATGCAGGAGCCCGGAGGGTTTCTGTCTAGGGACTTTATTTTGAGCACAAGTGACACAGGCGGCAACAAAGGAGCGGACATCTCCCCCCATGGCAGGCCACCAAAACCATTGCCGTACGAGAGACAGAGTGCGTTCAGCTCCTGGATGGCATGCCAGGTTAGATGCGTGCCCCCACTGGTGAACCCCTGACCGAGCAGACGACGGAACATATAGACGATTTGGAGGCCCCCCGACGGGCCCCAGATCCTGTCGCAACGCCTCTTGGACCACCGACTCAATAGCCCAGGAAATGGGGGAGACGATGCATGCGCTGGGCACAATGGGCTCGGGCTCTGGATCTCTCTCCGATGAACCAAACTGGCGAGAGAGGGCGTCTGGTTTCCCGTTTTTCGAACCTGGGCGATAAGACAAAGTGAATTGAAAACGATCCAGAAACAGAGCCCACCTGGCTTGTCGAGAGTTCAGTCTTTTGGCTGCCCGGATGTACGTGAGATTTTTGTGGTCCGTCCAGATGAGAAATGGATGTGCTGACCCCTCCAGCCAGTGTCTCCACTCGTCCAATGCTAGCACCACAGCCAGCAGCTCCCGGTTCCCCACATCATAATTCTTCTCAGCTGGATTCAGCCCACTGGAAAAAAAAGCACAGGGGTGCAGCTTCTGATCCTGCGGAGAACATTGAGACAAGACAGCACCAACACCAGACTCTGAGGCATCCACCTCAACCACAAAAGGAAGTGTAGGGTCAGGATGCGTGAGTATGGGAGCAGTGGTGAATCTCCTCTTCAACTCACCAAATGTCCTCTCCGCAACAGGCGTCCAGTGGAACTTGGATGGAGAACCAGAGGTAAGTGCATGGAGTGGGGCTGTCACAGCACTGTAATTCCGGATGAACCGCCTATAGAAATTAGCAAATCCTAGGAAGCGCTGAAGCTCCTTCAGCGTCGTGGGTTGCGGCCAGTCGGTTACCCCGCTGATCTTTGATGCCTCCATCCTGACGTTCCCCGCCGTCAGCACGTAACCCAGGAAGGAGATCCTCTCCTTGTGGAACTCACACTTCTCCGCCTTGACGTACAACTGGTTCTGTAGGAGGCGCTGTAACACTTGGCGAACATGCTGAACATGCTCCCCCTGGGATCTGGAGAAAACCAAAATGTCATCCAAGTATACAAATACAAATTTGTTCAGCATGTCCCTCAGTACGTCATTCACTAATGCTTGGAAGACAGCCGGGGCATTAGTAAGACCAAATGGCATCACAAGGTATTCATAGTGGCCTGTGTGCGTGTTGAAGCCTGTCTTCCATTCGTCCCCCTTACGGACCCGAACCAGATTGTAGGCATTCCTAAGGTCCAATTTAGAAAACACTGTGGCTCCCTGCAGAAAGTCAAAAGAAGAGGCAATCAGGGGTAACGGGTACTGGTTTCTGATTGTCACAGTGTTCAAACCTCTGTAGTCGATGCAGGGCCGTAACGAGCCATCCTTCTTCCCCACAAAAAAACCCCCAGCCCCAGCCGGGGAGGTTGAGGGTCGGATGAACCCAGTAGCGAGAGCCCCTTTAATGTACTCCTCCATCGCCGCTGACTCAGGAGCAGACAGAGAATATAGCCGGCCCTTGGGGGGAGAAGTGCCCTCCAGCAGCTCTATCGCACAGTCATACGGTCTGTGGGGTGGCAATGTTGTGGCTCGGCGCTTGGAGAAACACAGACTGAGATCAGCATATTCACTAGGCACTCCAGACAGATCCGGTGGCTCAGAGGACTCTGGAGGGAGAGACTCAGGAGAACAAGAGGCGGACAGCAAACATCTTGCATGACAAGAGCGCCCCCATTCCAAAATGTTGCCTGTAGGCCAATCAATGTGAGGATTATGCTGAATTAGCCAAGGGTGGCCCAAAACAACAGGAAAATCAGGAGAGTCAAGAATGTGCAACTGAATGGTTTCACTGTGATTACCTGAAACTCGTAGCTTCACAGGATCAGTAACGTGTCGAACCAGCCCGGTGCCCAACGGACATCCATCCAATGTTGTCACCCTCTGGGGTTCGGGTAAAGCAGAACATTGTATCTTGTACTTTTCAGCAAACGAAATGTCTAGAAAACAACCGGCGGCCCCCGAGTCGAGCAGCGCGGTTATAGAAAATTCCTCTCCCCCCCAGGAAAGAACAGCAGGAATTTTGCAACAAGAAACAGTTGGGGAAAACATTGTATGGCTCACCAAAACCCCCCCAGTCACTGGTAAGCCTGATCTTTTCCTGCCTTCTCGGGACAGGTCTCCACCAAATGTTCAAAACCCCCACAGAAAAAACATCTCCTCTCCCTCATTCTCCTCCCTCTCTCCTCTTCAGAGAGATGAGTACGGCCAAGCTGCATCGGCTCACTGGAGATCTCAGCTTGACGAGCTGTAGAGGAAGCAGAAGGGTTAGCAGCTGGAAAACCCCTCCTTAGACCCTCACGGGAGGACTTGGGGTAACTCGGCGGAAATGCCCTCCTCGGAGCCTCTCGGAAGGAATCGGCGAAGGTCGGCGCCCTGGACCACGCCCCCCGGCTTCTCTCCCGGCGGCGTTCTCGGAACCGTGCATCCAGGCTCAGCGCGAGGGAAATCATCGCCTCCAATCCTCCGGCTACTTCACGAGCGGCCAACTCGTCTTTTAATTCCTCTGACAATCCATGGATGAATGTGGGCAGTAACGTATCCTCCGGCCAGGCCGTCTCTGCGGCCAGAACACGGAACTCCAAAGTATATTCGGCCACCAAACCTCGTCCCTGCCGGACATTCAACAGGCGAGTGGCAACCTCTCTCCCTCGAGCGGGGTGATCAAAAATCCGCTTCATCTCCTCAGAAAAAGAAGCAAAATCAAAACAAACTGCAGACTGTCTCTCCCAAAGTGCATTAGCCCACTGTAGTGCCCTGCCTTTCAATAGCGTGATTACATAGCCCACCTTGGAGACCTCGGATGGAAACGAGGATGGCTGGAGAGCAAAAACAAAGGAGCACTGGGCGAGAAAACCACGACATCCCTCTGGATCACCCCCGAACCTCTCAGGAGCGGACTCGTGGACTTACTTCAACTACTGCTGCGGGAGCAGCCGGTGGTTGCATGGGCGGAACAACAGGCACTGCGGGCGGCATCGATGCAAGATTCTGGACAGCAGTAGACAAACTGGTGAGTTGGTTATGAAAGTCTGTGAGTACCTGACCATGTTGTGCCAGAGTCTCTCGCATCTGATTCATTTCCGCTGGATCCATGATGGCTTAGATATTCTGTCACAGGTTTGAAATCGGATCCACACGCAGAAATCAACTGGAGTCAGGAGTCACGTGTCAACGTTCAAAAAAGGAGTTTTACTATGAAACTTAAAGCGTACAACAAGGTTTTCAGTATCAGACCAAAATATCTAAGCACTGTCTCCACAGACAAGGGAGCTTAAATAAGAGTCACTGTAATCAAGTCCAAGTGGCACCAGCCACTGCTGATTGAGATGCAACCCAGCTGTGTGGGCGAACCAGGCTCTTGGGTTGCTCCAGGACGCCATCCAGTGGACCTCCTAGGGAACTGCCGTCAGGTGCTGACACTATCAGGAATAAATAAATGTCCCTCTGTATGTTTTTTTTATTATCGATGATGACTTTGTGTGTTGTGTACGGCTTGGGTTGTGTACCTGTGTTTGTAGGTGTCATTTTGATATGAATTTGGCTAAAACAGTTTGTGTTTGTTAGTTACAATTATGTTGACAGGAGAGCTGAGCAGGTGGTGACATGAAAGAGAATATACTGAATAATGACATCACAACAGTATAATCCTAATGTTGATTTAAAATGATATATTACTCTAAATATGGCTAAAAAAGGGGGGGGGGAAAACTCAAATTTTTTTCGGCGGCACCCTTGCGGGCGCCACCGAATCCGCCTCCCCTTGCTGGACCTCCCCTATTTCGGAACCCTGGTTACGGCCCTGCGCATGTGGGAAAACGGCTCATGTAACGCTGCCTGGAGGTCTGGGTGGCTCTGCTGGGTGTGTGGGGCCGGGACAGAGGCTCTTAGCACGGGTAGTGGCTCCCTGGAGGTCGGGGTGGCTCATGGGGTGGCTGTGCTGGCTACCAGACATATCAATGGACCGCAATAAAAAGAACATTGTTTTGAGAAAGGTGCACAAGGAATTAACGTTGGTTGGGGACTGAAGTAAGTTCAGAAAATATGTGTGTTTTATTAGTTACTCCAGCGTTTTTAACATAGCAATAGCGTTAGCCGCTTTCGCTAGTCGGCTGTTTTTCATTATTTATCGGCTTAATATTACTATAACTTAACAACCGATAACGATAGCTGGAATAACACAATAATATACACATATTTTCAGAACTTACCAGGTTGACCAACTGCCAGGAAATGTGTTTTATAACGTTAACTCCCGTCCCGGGTAAGATGGGGCCTAGTACGCAACCACCAGTCATGAGCTAATCGCTAATGTTAGCCGTTAGCGTCACATACAAACAGAGGTTATATTTTTGGTATTAAAGCAACAAACGTTTTTATATGGATATCTCAGAGAAATGCTTTGACTGTGGGGATGTTCGTTCTTCACAAGCTCCTTTCTTAGCTGTTGTAAGGATATAGTTAACAGAGACGAGACTAGGCAGCTAGGCTAACGTTACCACTGAGCTATATTAACACGTTCACTGCCAATGACGTATTAATCCGTCAAAAAAAATCCAACGGTTGACTGCCAATGACGTATTAATACGTCAAAAAAATTTTTTTTTTTTTTTTGACCGTGGGATGTGCATCTAACCCTTTTACATCTCTTATATAAATATTGGAGCTACCGAACGTGTACAACCCATTCCACCGACCCACTAAGTGGCGACAGTGCTCTCCTGACTAGAGGAAGGCAAGCAAAAAGCAGTGTGAGGAAGCCATTCTCATGAAAATGGATTGGCGAAAACGCTTTCGTTTTCGCGCTGATTGCTGGCGGTGCGGGATTGCAAATTTGCATAATAGATTACGGGTGGAACACACTTTGAAACACGCAGCATAAATAAGACTAGAATCGCAAAAGCTTCATCAAAGCTCTCAACCGAAACTCCAAGAAACGAGCGAGCCCACCAGACTCGCCCAAAGAGCGGCCGCCAGCAGACAGGCAGCAGCAAAGCAGTGAGCCTGGTGACGCGAGGTTACAGCAGCAACAGAAACGAGCTTGTGACACGCCCGCTGCAGCCAAGAAGAACACACACGGAGGGAGGAGTTTGAAGGAGAGGGGTGTTTCCTGCTGTTATGGAGGAAATTACTGTTCAAAACTATTGTTTAGATGTCTGACGTCTTACTGATGCCAAAAATGAATGGTTAAAGTGACTGTTCTATCGAATTTCACAAAAAGCCATTTATCTCAGAATAAATTTTCAGACGCTGAAACCATGCTGTATTCAAGTGCTAATGCCTACATAACTACTAACTCTACAAACTAACTATTTTAGACAGAGAAAGCACACATTCTATTAGTTCTTTTTAGATATTTTGTGTTCACAAAATCTTAGCAGAAAAGAATCCTCAGGTCTTGAAAGATGAGCCAGAATCCTCAAAAAAACCCTCTGGCAAAAGCTACCTACAGTAAAAAAAAAACAGCTGGCAGTGAATGTGTTAAATGGAACGTTACGCTGCCCTACCCACACTATACCAGTAAACAAGTTGTTTACTGGTATAGTGTGGGTAACAACGTAGCGTAAAGCGTCAAGGTTAGATTTGTAAAACCAACATTTGCTCCAAAAGGAATTAAATCATAAAGTTAATCAAAATGCCATGGAAACATTAGGCTAGCTTAATCAACACAGCAGTGCATCGGATAATTCCCACAGTGAGCGGCTGAGAGGAGCATCCCTGCCTCCACTTCCGGTCTGGGTTGAGAGCGCTGAGAGCACTCAGCAGCAGCCCAGAGGTCTCAATCTCCGACAACCAAAATCAGATTTTCGTACAGATGTCATTTTGATAAACTGATCTCATAGTGGGAATCTTCCTGGTTACTTTTGGCGAGACAAAAAATATTACGACTTAAAGTGCCATATTTACAGAGCTAGACTGTATATAAATACACAACGCACTGTGTGCATTCTAGAAACAGCAGCTCTACATATTAAGAAAGTATAGAGGAGGGAGGGGGCTCAGACTGAGGTTTCAACCCAAAAGAGCTAGTGCACAGACTCTGGTTCACTGATCTGGCAGGATTTTGGCTTCAATAGAACATACAGGGAGGAGATAGGGACACTCCCTCCATTCATATTATATCTCAATGCAATAAAGTCGTTTTAAATAAAGTGACACCTCAGTCTGACAGTTTCTTCTCTTTAGCTAAATGTATTTTGCTCATTTGACATTCAATGATATGAAATCCAAGTCAGTAGCTTCCTAATTTGTCCCAAGAGGGCTTCCATATGCTGCAGATGTGGAAGTGTTCACACACACACACACACACACACACACACACACACACACAGGCACGCACGCACGCGCGCACACACACACACAAAGGGAAGACAGTCACACACACAGACACACACAGGCACACACGCACACGCACACGCACACACAAACACAAACAAAGGGAAGACAGTCACACACACACACACACACACACACACACACACACACACACACACACACACACACACACACACAAAGGGAAGACAGTAAAAATGTACAAACTGATATAATTATCCATGAAGCAGCATGCAGTCGGTGGAAATCTGTCTCTCTCACACACACACACACACACACACACACACACACACACACACACCACTGGAGGGCAGCAACGACCAGCGGATCAGCATCAAGATCCAGCTGCTACATACAGTGAGCAGGCTGCAGGTCCTACAGGCCTTTTCTATAACATGTTGAATATTACTATGGGTGATGTGCCCTGTTGTTGTCTGGAAATGTATAATGTTGCTATGATGTGAGCCTATCCTATACAGATCCAAAGTCATGCCCACTTCCAAGACCTTCAGTCTGCAGCCTGATGGCAGTACTTAAATGGAGATAATGGGTGGGGGAGTTGCAGGTCTGGAGCTAGGTGGAGAGAATGGGTGGAGGTGTTGTAGGTCTGAAGCTAGGTGGAGAGGATGGGTGGAGGTGTTGTAGGTCTGAAGCTGGGTGGAGAGGATGAGTGGAGGTGTTGTAGGTCTGAAGCTAGGTGGAGAGGATGGGTGGAGGTGTTGTAGGCCTGAAGCTAGGTGGAGAGAATGGGTGGAGTGTTGTAGGTCTGAAGCTAGGTGGAGAGGATGGGTGGAGGTGTTGTAGGCCTGAAGCTAGGTGGAGAGGATGGGTGGAGGTGTTGTAGGCCTGAAGCTAGGTGGAGAGAATGGGTGGAGTGTTGTAGGTCTGAAGCTAGGTGGAGAGAATGGGTGAGGGCGTTGCAGGTCTGGATTGCCTTTTCCGTTATTGATTGAGAGAATAAGTCCTGGAGTTGGAGTTGTTTGTGTCCAATGATCTTGCTGGACTCATTCACAATGTGTGTCAGTTTGCATTCAGTTACTGTAACTATCTGCCTAGTTAGTTACTGTAACTAACTAAGCCTATCTGCTCCTCTGTCGTGTTTTCTTTTCCCCTACTCCTCATCATTGTTCTTCATTCACTTTCAATTCAAGAGAAAGTGAAAGTAGGTTAGCCTATTTATTATTATTATTATTTAATGTGAAAAAATCCTTTAATTTGCACCAAATCCCCTTGTTCCAGCAGGTGACAGCTGACTGTTAACGTAAGTAGACTTTGTACTTATTTAAGTTTTTTCTGTATCTGTATCTGTATCTTTATCTGTGTCACATTTTCAATTCTGACACCAGGGTTGATCGAGATGAACAAACATTCGGTTTCGATCGCCCAGATCACAGACAGAATCACAATTCTGTGTTTCTCTTTTTTCTCCTTGTCCCTACTGCTTACAGGTGGCCTGCAGCTGTGTGGAGACACAACAGAACTGGACAATCTGATTTTGATCTTTACAAATCACTCGATAGTCCAACAACAACATACGGTCTGAATCAAAGGTCGAGTCAAATCGTTAGCTTGGCGTCGGGAGTCGGGTCAGGTTGTGGAGTCAGAGAATCGTGACACCCGTAGTATCTGTGGCATCTGTTTCCGTGTCTTTTTTTCTTTTCTTTGTTTTTGCTTGCCGCACTGTCTTCTTCTGTTTGTTATATGTACTGTATTAGGGGACATTCACACCCAAAGCCAGCATCTTTCTGCAATTCATTCTCTATGTAAGGACACGCTAAACGTGCTCCTCTTTTAATGAACGCACCTGGCGTTTTGTGGGTGTTTGAAAGCTGAAAAAAGTTGAACATTAGAGGAAAAGCGCCCTGCTAGTCTTTTCCACTCCTCCTACCATTTCTCCTCCCGAGGGATCCTCAACCTCCGCTGCTGCCAGAATTGACAATAATCTGGCTTTCATGTTGACAGTGAACAACATCAAACAGACAAAACCATCTGGCTACCGTCCGTGTGGTCGTTGTGTGCTCAACTCTAGTGCGCGCGACTGCAGGGGAAAATAAAACGAAGCCCAAAAAACCGCTCCGTGCGCTGTGTTTTGTGCACAATATAAGCGCTCTCAACATGATTTTCATAGCGTTCTGACTGACAAAAACGCTTTTGGTGTGAATGTCCCCTAAGGGCTTGTGTCCACCTAGCGTCTTTTCATCAGCTCCAGCGTCAATTTTCAGTTGTTTCCAATGGGGGGGAGCGTATGCGGGCGCACACGGACGTCTAGAGAAAGTGCGCAGCGCCCAGCGTCTATTTTCAGAGCGCTCCGGCGTTTTTGTGCGCCCCACTCCCAGCGCTTCCAGCTGAAAATACTTTAATTTTTCAGAAAGATGCTGGTGTCGGGTGCTCCTTTTCTGGCAACTAATCATATGGAGAAACTATCGCAACAGAGACAGAAAGGCTCAATTGTGGGAGCAGATTGGCTAGACACTTAATATTTCTGGTGAGTGTTGAGCTAAATCACTGTATGTGTGTTGTTCATTCAAGAACACTCAAGTCATAGAATTAACCATTTATTGTATTATGAATACAATGCATACAATTATGTTTGGCGTTGAAGGCTCCGCTCTTAGAATTAATTTAATATTTAATTTAATATTTAATTAATTTAATTCTCCCTGAACTCGGCTCAGCAAGCATGCTACGCCGAGCAGGGAGAGAAAGCAGAATCCCCCATGGGAATAAAATATTCCAGATACATTTAAACCATAGAGAGTAAAAGAGGGAGCCTAAAAGCAAGACATGGAAACATGTTCATTTTTTGAGCCATGCAGACTCCAGAGCTACACTACATGATAGTATTTGATCTAAAAGGTGGAGGCTGGGGTGGAGGGGGCAAAGCGTTGCCAGCAGCCGCAACGATCAGCAAGGTGGGGAACAGATTAGTGAGTGAGAGGCTGCCATATTTAAACGGACCGCCTTGTTGTGAGAATGACTGTGATTGGAGAATTGGTTAAACGGTGAACCAAACAGAAGCTGTCAGCTGGTACAGCTGGGGCATAGCCTATAACATCATGTCTTGAATGAACTAACGCAGGCTTCATTTTGCTAATGTTAGCTGTCAGCTATCAAGCTACTACCGCACTGAACTAACGTTAGTTTCAGACTGCTTCCTTGTATAATTGTGCGCTGAGATCAGCGCTTCCCAGCGCACTCCCAGCGTTTAACAGTCGGAAAAAGACGCTAGGTGGACACAGCACACAGGCCCTAATTAGAGGGTAAAAAAAAGAACAAAAATGTATTATTGTTATTATTGCAGCCATTGGGGCTACTGTTCAGCTCTAATAGGCCTACCAGTCAGATGCACCTGATTAGTATCATGTTAGACTGCTGTCTCACTGAGCTTTGAGTTAAAACTTTTAGGTGTTATTTTAGATTCTCAACTTAAGTTTGATAGACATGTGAAGAAGCTGTGCAAAACTGTCAAAACCAATTTAAATTGCTTTCGCCTGATTAGACATTATATACCCCGTAAGGCAGCACAACAGTACATGCATGCCATGATATTTTCCCATTTGTCATATTGCATAACCGTTTGGGGTCAGGCTAACCAAACAACGCTGGCACCCATTAGGTCATTATATAAACAGGCACTGAAAGTAATGGACCAGAAACCCGTTCGATGGCACCATTGCCAAATTATCAATGAATATAATTTACTAAGGGTGTATTCACACCTCTGGGTCGTTTGCTTTGTTCCGATTCCGGGGCTTAATTGATACAATTGTCGCATTTGTGCCTTGGTTCGTTGTGTTCACACAGCCACAAATCAAGCGATCCAAATAGTATTGCCAAGCCTCCTGGATTGGCCAGGAGACACTCTGGTAGGCTAATAGCCTCCTGGGATGAAAAAAATTATTCCCAGAGATTTTATTATGATAATGTGTTTAGTTAGATCTACATTGTAGGCTACGTCGGGCGTGCAAGGAGAGAGAGAGAGAGAGAAAGAAAGGGGGGGGGGGGGGGGATCGGGAGAGAGCGAGAGAGAGAGAAAGTTATTTATTTATTTATTTAGGCTATCTCCCCCCCCCCCCCGATTTTTTATCCCATTTTTTTATCCCCCATTAGTGCTAACTTAATTTATTTATCCTGGTTGCTACTCCACCCTCTGCCGATCTGGGGAGAGCCAAAACTGGCTCCATGCTTCCTCCGAGACATGGGCAGTTAGCCAGCTGCTTCTTTTCACCTGACAGAGGAAGCTTCACCGGTAGGACATAGCACGTGGGAGGTTCACGCTATTCCAACCAGTTCCCCTCCCTCTGAACAGGCGCCCTTAACGACCAGAGGAGGAACCACATTAGCAACCAGGATATTGCATGTTTTTGTGAAGGGGGTTCCTATATGAAGGAAACCCCCGGGAGGCACGGGGAGAACATGCAAACTCCACACAGAAAGGCCCTTTTGACGACCCCACCCGGGCGGTGGGCACTCGAGGACATGCGGACGGGCACGCATTCCTTCAGCGTTCACAGCGTCTCAGGTGGGAATCAAACTCAGGACCTTCGAGCTGTGAGGCGACAGCGCTTACCACTGCACCACCGTACCCCCCCTTATTTAGGCTATCTATCGGGAATTTGGAGATAGAAGATCAAAGACCCTCACAACTTCTGTTATTACTATCACGGAGACTTCAGAGGATTAGCCGACACATACTGTAGGCTATATGAACACCTGTCCTGTCAGGAATAAAATATTAATAAATAATTTAATAATAGCCTATGGACATTTCAAGGAATACATGCAATCAGTCTGATTGTCTGATTGAACCAGACAATCTTATCACAAAGAAGGCTACCTCTGATTACCACGACTTGTTATTTAATGGAGACCAGAGGTAAGATGATCGAGTTCAAACTGCTTATGTGATGATGCACGGTTTTTCAACGATAAAAATGCTCGTTCTTCTGGCCATTATGCACAGCACAGCTGACTACGGCAGCTGTTTTATCCTAAAATGCGCTCTGTTTCCTGCTTTGTGTCGGATCGAGGTCGGATCACGTTCTCACCACAAACGAACCGCACCAGAGTTGGTTTGGAAGCGGACCGTGACCACCCTTTCTTGGCGTTCTCGGTCCGCTTGTTTTGTCCCGCATCCGAGTGCGATTGCTGTGTTCACACTCCCCCAAACGAACCGCACCAAGGGGGAAAACACCCTCTGTTTCGGAACAACTGCTCCAAACGAGATAGGTGTGAATACACCCTAAGTTTTGACAGTTTTGTCGGCTTCTCATTTTTAAAACTTATTTTTAAATGTGTGAACAGCCTTGCTCCAGAGATACTTTGCCAGTTAATAAACAAACAAGACGGTGGTATTAGAACTAGGGGTGCAGCAAGCGGGAACTGTAGAACAGCGAAACGCAGAACAACATTCGGACAGTCATCCTTCTCGGTAATAGCTACCAAATTATGGAACACATTACCACCTGAAATAAAAACATTGACAGAACTCACCGTATTTAACACACAAGCAAAACAATGTCTGAAACTGAAACAAGCCTGTGAACATTGACTTTTAGTATTGTACTATTTTAGTTTTCTGTCCTTATCTGTTTTGTGTTTTTGCTTTTTGTTTTTGTCTTTATTTTGTTCTGTTTTATATGGTTTGTTTTTAACGTGTTGGTACTGTTTTAATTTTTCTCTTGAACTTTTGTTTTAATAGTAAAGGCCTAACCAGGGACAGGGGTTACAAATTAGCCTCGGCTAGAAACCTGTATGCATGACATCTGTTTTGTAGGTCATATGAAATCATGTTCAATGCATTTGTCCCTGTTCAATAAACGAATAAATAAAATAAACAATAGAGAGCCAAAGTGAACGTCACTTCCTGCCTCTCTGATGGTGAACGGACAGAGACGTTACTTTTTTGATCCCATTTGAATTGTGCCACGGTAAATTTGGTTCAAAATTTAAAAGAGAACTATGCATGTCAAGAAAGTCGCAGTTTGTCCTGAAACTGAAACATAAGGTTTAGTTTTGTCAATCGACTACATCGCGTGTCGCACAATATACGTCACATTTGGCTCTCTATAGCTACATGTTATTGAAATAAGCGCTGTTTGTGTATTTGATGTATTGATGTATTGATGAATTGAAGAGCCTATTCATTCATAAAATTGTTATGTCTTGCTAAAAAGAGAAAAATAGCATCAAGCTTCATTTTCATCACATTAAATTCATGCATAGGTGTCATTTACACTGGGGACATCTGCCCACCACTTTTTGAAATGGCCAATTTTGTCATTGTCACTTTTTAAAAGCAGAAAAATAGCTTGCACCAATAAATGTTAATACATAATAATAATAATTATTATAATTCTATACACCATCTTCCATCACAGCTTTTCTTTCACAATTGTTTTTGGTCCGTTGGGGCAAATGTAACTCGAATAAAGACTTGAGGATTGTCTCCTTCCGTGTGTCAAACCCTTCTTCTTCAAGCGCACCTGTGTTTTTCCTGTCAAAAAGATCCTAATTAAGAACGTGCATTAACGAGGTGAATATGACACAAAGGGAGGATTTTCTGTCATGCTAAAGTGGCTGAGTTTGTGTGTGTGTGTGTGTGTGTGTGTGTGTGTGTGTGTGTGTGTAGGTGTGTGTGTGTGTGTGTGTGTAGGTGTGTGTGTGTGTGTGTGTGTGTGTGTGTGTGTGTGTGTGTGTGTGTGTGTGTGTCTGTGTGTGTGTGTGTGTGTGTGTGTGTGTGTGTGTGTGTGTGTGTGTGTGTGTGTGTGTGTGTGTGTGTGTGTGTGTGTGTGGCTGAGGTGTGATGTATAGTCTTGTTGAAGTCTTGTTAACACCTGGTGTTAAATGTGATGAAAAACAACACTTGGTTCGTTAATTAATTATTTCATTAATTAAAACGTGACATTAAAACAGAAGTGCCTTCGTGTTGCTCGTTCGTTGTTGGAGCTTTGTTTCATGCACATATTACTACTCTGCAGCACGTTGACAATGACTTGTGATGAAAAGAGCATTACAAATAAAATGTATTATTCAAACGTCTATACTGCATGGCTGATGATATGTGCTCTCCCAGAGTCCTGTTCCCAAGTTCCCCATTTCTATATAGCACATAATGGGAACCCGAAAAAGTGTTTTCCCTCTGCTGTATTCATTTCATACATGGGCTACTGTGGGGACTAGTCAAACGGGGGTTCTGTTGTCCAGCACTGCCGTATGGCTCCCAAGATGCAGGCCTACACTTGAGGGAACTTAACCTATCAAATGGTTGTGACTCATGGAATCACTGAAGCTCATAGCTTTACGCAGGTGTGGGCAACTGGAGGCCCCCCTCCTCATTCAGTGCGGCCCCCGAGGGGGGCGGGGGGGGGGGGGGGGGTTTGGGGGAAAATGCAGAAGAGTGTACTGTACGTTCACACTATACGGCAATCCCACACCAAAGCCACGCAGTTTCAGCGTCCTTGTTAACAGGCGAGTCAGAGGCGAGGCCACGCTGATGCCATGCCACTCCGAACCGATAGATTCAGCTTCTGTTCTATTTTCCAAGCGTGCTGCGCGTTGATCCCTGAGCTGCCAGGCAGGCAGTCAATGCAATTTGTGAGGGGTTGGAGGGGCCGGAGCGGCAGCAGGCTGAAGGCAGCGGACGCCAACAGACTCAACAAACTGATCCGTAAGGCCAGGGACATTGTGGCGCTGGATCTGGGCTCTCTGACTGCGGTGTCAGAGAAGAGAACGTTGTCCAGGCTACGCTCCATCATGAGCAATGACTCGCACCCACTCCACGGCGTGCTAGTCAAACACAGGAGTACGTTCAGTGAGAGACTGATGCAATACGGAGAGGCACAGGAAATCATTCCTGCCTGTGGCCATTGGTCTATTTATTGCCTCTCTTAAAAGAGCACCTCGGAGACGCTCAGTCTCCCTGAGACTGAGCCAGCCGATAGGCTAACTGTGCCTGGCTGAGCCACGTGTAACGTATAGGGCAAGCCGACAATATAAGTCCAGTGTGCAATAAAGGTATACTTACTCTACTTATTTTGCTTACTTTAGACGTATTCTACTTATTTTTGCTTCTATCGCATTTACTACTGTTTATTCTATGCTATGTTGTGTTCTATTCTGCTTATTTTGCTTACTATCGCATTTACTACTGTTTATTTTATGCTATGTGTGTTCTGTGAGCGAGCTACTGTAACTTGTCCCAATTTCCCCCCGGGGATCATTAAAGTCTTTCTGATTCTGATTCTGATCTGATTCTGACCGGTTAAGTGTCAGATCAGCTTGAGCCTGCCTCAAGCTTCAGTTCTGCATGGCTTTGGCGTATAGGGTGTAGGTTTGGCCACTTAGTTTTAAAGCCAGAACAAAGTTTCTGGTAGTATATGAAACTAGAAGACCTATAAGGCATCCATTGGTACCTGCCATGACTTTTTCAAAGGGGTCTCTTGACATCTCGCCTCAAGATATCTGGATGAGAATGGGCTGTATGGGTCCCCACAAGTCTCCCCTTTGCAGATACTATTTTTATTTGGGGTTTTTTCTGATTTCCCCCCCATTTTCTCTTTCTTCTTCGTTCTTGTACTTGGGCCAATTTTTCCCTCCGCTGAAATAAAACAGCCACAGGAACACGACTTGTCGTTCCAGAGTCCCATCGTGTCACTTCTGAGCGAGAGCGTCGAGTCGTGTTTGGACCGCATGCAGACTTGTTAAGTAGAGCTTGTGAAGATGAGATGAAGGCAGAATGCATGCTGACAGCCTGAGACAGAGTGTGAAGCAGGTGCAAGTCACCAAGCTCCTCTTCACATTTCACACTCTAACAAATACAAGCTCACCTTCTGTTCCTTTAATATTCACCTCATCTCAACACCTGTGTGCTTAGTTTGAGAAAACATACTCGTGTTGACAGAGCGAGAGAGAGAGAGAGAGAGAGAGAGAGGAGAGAGAGAGAGAGAGAGAGAGAGAGAGAGAGAGAGAGAGAGGAGACAGAGGAGGAGAAACTGTGGAGTTCAGCAGATGAAAAAGAGAATGGATAAATCAGAGAAGAAGCAAAAACGTGTCGGGCCGAGAAAACGACAACATCTGTCTGCTATTATAAAATGGCTCTCTCAAATCAAGCAATCTGATTGGTTCACAGCCATTGTATAATTCCAGTAACCGAGTTCAATAACCCATGGCCATGGGTTATTGGTTACCATGGCAACTCTCTTACTAAATGGCAGTGCTGCGCTCGAGACAAACAGCTTTCTCCTGATCTGCTGTATGGAGGGTCACTAGTCGTCATTATGGACGCATGATGGCGCAACTCTCTTACTAAAAGTACCTCAAAAACAAAATGGCGGAGACAACTTTCAGATCCTTGTGAATCGATCTTCGCTTATAACTTTACTAATACTTCGCAGAAAATGATGATTTGTACAAGAATAGACGCGGGCTGAACCCCTCTCTCGCGCGCCCTCACTCTTAACCCCGCATTTCTAAATAAGACGTAACGTTACTTGGTCAGCATACGGCTCTGGTGTCGGGCTTTGGAAAAGCTCTGAGCCAAGCGCCAGGATTGGCCAATGTCGACTTCAGTCTCCAGAACGATCCAATCAAATCACCCGCACGTCTATCTTCTTGCTAGAGGTCCCGCCTTACAGTATTGTTTCAACTGACTCTATCAGAATAAAATGCCAGTCGGACTTATAGTATTATTATTATTATATTATTATACTTGGAACCCTTTTATAAAAGCAATATAGCACTCGAGCAGCGTGTGTTGTGAAATATATCACACTGATAAGCTGTTATCCCACTCGGCCTGCGGCCTCGTGGGATAACAGCTTATCAGTGTGATATATTCATCACAACACACTAGCTCTCGTGATATATTGCTTAAACATACAACACACCATTTCATACATGATCGTCCTGTCTTTCCTCATTTCTCCACAGAGACAGAGGGATGGAGAGAGAGAGAGAGAGGGAGAGAGAGAGAGAGAACGAGAGAGTTATGCAGTTATAATCTGTCTTTCTGTTTTATTACCTGGTGGATTTGCCATCCGGCGGCTCTATTGGTTTAACCTCCTAACCAGGTATCGACTCGCTCGCCCTGCTGCTGCTTCAATTAAGGCTGAGAGAGAGAGGGAGGGAGAGAGAGGGAGGGAGGGAGAGAGAGAGAGAGAGAGAGGGAGAGAGTGAGAGAAAGGGAGAGAGATGGAGAGAGGGAGAGAGATGGGAGAGAGTGAGTGATAGAGAGAGAGGGAGAGAGAGGGAGGGAGGGAGAGAGAGAGAGAGAGAGGGAGAGAGGGAGAGAGATGGGAGAGAGTGAGTGATAGCGAGAGAGGGAGGGGTAGAGAGAGAGGGATAGAGATGGCTGATAGAGAGAGAGAGGGAGGGAGAGAGAGAGAGATGGGAGAGAGGGAGGGAGAGAGCTGGGAGAGAGTGAGTGATAGAGAGAGAGGGAGGGGTAGAGAGAGAGAGAGAGAGGGGGAGAGAGATGGCTGAGAGAGGGAGAGAGAGATGGGAGAGAGGGAGGGATAGAGAGAGAGAGAGAGAGAGGGGGAGAGAGATGGCTGATAGAGAGAGAGAGAGATGGGAGAGAGGGAGGGAGAGAGAGAGAGATGGATGATAGAGAGAGAGATGGGAGAGAGAGGGAGGGGTAGAGAGAGGGAGAGAGATGGCTGATAGAGAGAGATGGGAGAGAGAGAGGGATAGAGAGCGAGACCTCCTACCATCACCAAGCCTTACAAAGCCAAGAAGAGAGCATAGAGAGGAGCCCCCTCAGCCAGCTGGTCCTGAGACTGACTACCAACCCCCCCCAGCATCAGGACAGCCCTCAGTCTACCCGGCCCAACCAAATTATCACAAATCAAAAAGAAAACTATATTACCTATTGGAAGAATACCACAAAAACCCAAAGTAAATTAGATTGCTATTTGGCCCTAAATCGAGACTACACGGTGGCAGACTACCTGACCACTATTACTGACCCACAACTGAGGAAGACATTGACCAGGTACAGACTCAGTGATCATAGCCTGGCAATAGAAACAGGCAGACACCAACAGACCTGGCTACCCAGAGAGGAGAGGCTGTGTTCACTCTGCTCCCAAGGAGAGGTGGAGACAGAGCTACACTTCCTGTTAAAATGTGACAAATATAAAGAAATTTGAGCCTCAATCTCCCCCAAAATTAACCAGAAGTACAAAGAATTTGAAAATATCACAGACACATCTGCACTTCAATATCTTCTGGGAGAGAAACCTGAATGCACCATTCTAGCAGCACATTATGTGTGGAGCTGCCATCAGCTGAGGGACAGCCAGTGGACAGGAGAGCCGTCCACATCTGGCTGAAACACAGAACAATTAACATACTGTATTATTTGCACTAGCATCCAGTTTATTGGTTTGCGTGTTTACATATAAAATTGTAAGTTTTAAGATTTTAAGTTTTAAATTTGTTGTTCCAAATAGGTTTTTTGGTCAACACTAATATTTTATTTGATCTTATTCTATTCTATTTTATTCTTTTTTGCTTTGATTTGTTTTTCGCTCTCTTCTGAAGATTTCAAAATAACAACGGTTATTTACAGATTCTGTGAATTTTTGTTAATATACTGTAATCGCTCTCTATTTGCACTATCACCATTTAACTGCCCATTTATTACTGTTCTGTTATTATTATGAATAGATTCCGGTCAACAATAGTCTTATATTCTATCTTATCACATTCCATTTTATTTTATTTTATCTTCCTCTTTGAATATCTTAAGATTTTGTGATTTATGTTACTGGGTAACAAAAATGTCTTGTTTTCTGTTTTTGATTCTTTGTAATTGCTAAGTGTTGCTAATGTATGCTTTGGCAATGTAAGATGTACCTTATCATATCAATAAAGCCCTTTGAATTGAATTGAAATTGAGTGGGAGGGGTAGAGAGAGAGGGAGAGAGAGATGGGAGAGAGAGAGAGGGATAGAGAGGGAGAGAGGGGTAGAGAGAGAGGGAGAGAGATGGGAGAGAGGGAGGGGTAGAGAGAGAGGGAGGGGTAGAGAGAGATGGAGAGAGAGAGATGGGAGAGAGAGAGGGATAGAGAGAGAGGGAGGGGTAGAGAGAGAGGGAGAGAGAGATGGGAGAGAGAGAGGGGTAGAGAGAGAGGGAGAGATATGGCTGATAGAGAGAGAGGAAGGGAGGGATAGATTGAAAGATGTGTGCGTACATGAGAGCAAACTAAATGCAGAAAGTGAAGGAGAGGAGGAGAAGCTGCTGTTGATGATCATCTTTTCATACCTTCACCTGATATTTCTCCTCTACTGTTGTGTTCATACTTGTTTTAATCCTTTCTCCTTTGTCTCAGTCTGTTGTGCTGCTGTGTGTGGTGCGTGCGCACACACACACAAAACAGACACACACACACACACACACACACACACACACACACACACACACACACACACACACTATTCATTTCTATTTTAACACACTCTACAGCTGGAGCTGTCAGTTGTGTCATGTTTAATAACTATCATTTCCTCTAGTCTTATTCATAGTCTGTTTTTCTTGGCTATTTAATGACTATTTGCTGCTAGCCTGATCTTCACACTGTTTGGTTAGCACTCCATCAGCTGACATTTCCTGCTCCTCATTTCTCTGTGTGTGTGTGTGTGTGTGTGTGTGTGTGTGTGTGTGTGTGTGTGTGGGGAGGGGCCAATCACTAGCGACTGATGTATCAGGCTATCTGAACCAATCACTAGTGACCGACGTATCTGAACCAATCACTAGTGACTTAGGGTGATTTCACACTGGCGCCCCGGTACCGTTCCCGACCACACTTGTCCGCATATTGACCCCAGGTGTGGGTCGTTTCATTGCGTTCTGTCACCGTGCCCTGGCGCGGAACAGCCTACCGTGACAGGGTCCATTTGAAAAAGTGGTCTTGGGAATGCTTTGGGGTACCCGGGGACGGAACACTTGCGAACGTGAACGCCAACCGTACCGAACCACATAGACAACACACGGGCGAGGATACACTCCAGGCGTAGTTGATGACGCAAGTGTACTCTGCAAGTGTTCCGTTCTGTTTCCGAGCACGGAAGAAATGTTGTAATGTGAAAGCTGACCAGCAGGGGAGAGGGGAGGGGGGGCAATCGTGCCCGGGCACGGAACGGAATGAAAGCAATTGCTCCCAGTGAGAAAGCACCCTTACACTAGTGATCGGTTCAGATACGTCTGTCACTATTGATCGGTTCAGATACGTCAGTCACTAGTGATCGGTTCAGATACGTCAGTCACTATTGATCGGTTCAGATAAATCAGTCACTATTGATCGGTTCAGATAAATCTGTCACTAGTGATCGGTTCAGATACGTCAGTCACTAGTGATCGGTTCAGATACGTCAGTCACTATTGATCGGTTCAGATACATCAGTCACTAGTGATCGGTTCAGATACATCAGTCACTAGTGATCGGTTCAGATACGTCAGTCACTAGTGATCGGTTCAGATACGTCTGTCACGGTTCAGATACGTCAGTCACTATTGATCGGTTCAGATACGTCTGTCACTAGTGATCGGTTCAGATACGTCTGTCACGGTTCAGATACGTCAGTCACTATTGATCGGTTCAGATACGTCTGTCACTATTGATCGGTTCAGATACGTCAGTCACTATTGATCGGTTCAGATACATCAGTCACTATTGATCGGTTCAGATACATCTGTCACTAGTGATCGGTTCAGATACGTCAGTCACTAGTGATCGGTTCAGATACGTCAGTCACTATTAGGGGTGTCACAATATATCGTCCCACGAAATTTCGCGATAGTAAAACGTCACGATATGTATCGTTGAGATGAAATCTCATATCGCCAAAAAAAAAAATTTTTTTTTTTTTTTTTTTTTTTTTTTTTTAAATAGACTAAGAAACGTCTTTGTTTGTTGAAGTTCAATGTGTGGAAAGTAGTTCAGTTGAACAAGTCTCTGAAGAGACACATGAGAAGTTATACAGGAGAGAAACCATTCAATTGAGTTTCTGGCAAAACTGTTTACTTGACAGGAAAAACTGAAGATGCATAAAAAATAGATTAAGAAAAGTCTTGTTGTTTGAGTTTGAAGAAAAACTGAAGATGCATAATGAGAATTTATACTGCTGAGAAACCTTTTAGTTCAAAGTAAATCTAAGTGACGGTGTAACTCATTCTATTTCAAGATAAGCCTTATCTCCAATCTCATGTTTTTTCTAGTTATTGTAATAACAATTTCCCACAACAGCATGTTTTGTATTTGTGCATTTCAAATAAAATACTACTTTTCCAGTCATATATTGTCATTATTCAAGTTTAAAAAAATATTGTTAAAATCGTATCGTATCGTTATCGTGAACCCAGTATCGTGATACGTATCGTATCGTGAACTGAGTGTATCGTGACACCCCTAGTCACTATTGATCGGTTCAGATACGTCTGTCACTATTGATCGGTTCAGATACGTCAGTCACTATTGATCGGTTCAGATACGTCAGTCACTATTGATCGGTTCAGATACATCAGTCACTATTGATCGGTTCAGATACATCAGTCACTAGTGATCGGTTCAGATACGTCAGTCACTATTGATTGGTTCAGATACATCAGTCACTATTGATCGGTTCAGATACATCAGTCACTAGTGATCGGTTCAGATACGTCTGTCACGGTTCAGATACGTCTGTCACTAGTGATCGGTTCAGATACATCAGTCACTAGTGATCGGATCAGATACATCAGTCACTAGTGATCGGTTCAGATACGTCTGTCACTAGTGATCGGTTCAGATACATCAAGTCACTAGTGATCGGTTCAGATACCTCTGTCACGGTTCAGATACGTCTGTCACTAGTGATCGGTTCAGATACATCAGTCACTAGTGATCGGTTCAGATACGTCTGTCACGGTTCAGATACGTCTGTCACTAGTGATCGGTTCAGATACATCAGTCACTAGTGATCGGTTCAGATACATCAGTAGTCATGACTACTGATGTATCTGAACCACTAATCTGTGTTGTGTCGGTTTTAATGGGTGCAAGCTAGCCGCCTGTGTTAGTCGGATGTGTTAGCTTGCAGTGCTAGCCTTTCACGGTCAGCATAACGTTACTAACAACCGATAACGATAACATTAGCTGGAATAACTAAATAGATATTTTCAGAACTTACCAGGTTGTCCCTAATGCGCAGAATCTGCTACACTAGTTTTGGCCTCAAAGTATAGTGGGAGGAGGTGGAGTCACAGTCTCCAGATTATTTTATCTCAGTGGTGTGTGTGTGTGTGTGTGTGTGTGTGTGTGTGTAAACTTCTGACCTTTATCTGACTGAGTCCTGGTTCCAGAACAAAATGTCTTACAGTAGGGTGCATGGCAGGGGCGGTTCTAGGCCGTTTTTGTTTTTTTTTTTTTTTTTTATCCCTCTCCAAATCCATGGTGGTCATTAGTAGCAGTTTCTGACTACACTCAATGCGCTGTGTGCATGTTTCCCCCCCCCCCTCTATGTTCTTAGGGTGGGCTAAGACAAAAATTTAGGGGGGTTCAGGCCACCCGAAAAGTTTCTAGAACCACGGCTGCGCAGGCGCTCCCTCCTCCATCTATCTGCCTAATCCCACATCACTTCACACAGGTCACACACACAGTACAGCAGCGAAGTGGTCCTCCACAGTCCACACAATCGTTCTCCCCACTCATGATCAATTAAACTGAGGTGAGCATTGAGCAGTCAGAGTCGTTAGTAGTTACTTAATTAGCGCATATTGATATGCAAATTAGCACGTAACGTTGTCGTAGGCTAAACAAAAGAACTTGTCGCTGTGCCTGCCAGACAAACAGGTGGACTGGAGGAAGGTAGGTAGGCTACCATGGCACCAGCCAGCCATGTCATGCTAGCTCGCAGTAAGCGGGTGTAAATGGATGTGATGTTTTTTGAGAAACATATGGGCATAAGTGACAAACATTTTCAAACGGGTCCCTTGTTATCTGAATGAAATTAAGCCCTTCAGAATCGCAAGTGGCTGCTTTACACAGCCTGTCTGATGTGATGATGATGATAGCTTAACATGCGTGCATGGCATCACTTATGTTTTGCTGTGATGTTAGTTCAGTATCTCAATAAAAGTTCTTACAGGCTTGTTATTTCCCTCTAAGGCAGGGATGTCAGAGATACGGCCCGCGGGCCGGATCTGGCCCACGGGCAGGTTTCATCCGGCCCGCGAGATGTTTTGGAATATTAAAAAATATATATATATATATTATTATTATTATTAAATTGGCATGCGCGTCGGCCCGTATCGGCCTGGCCTGCTTGGTATCTAATGCCCGGCCTGAATTATGATCCCAGTCCGCCCCTGAACAAGATGCTGTCGAAAAAGAGAAAGGTTGACACGGAATGCAGGCAGTTTCAAGAGAAATGGAAAGAGCAGTATTTCTTTTGTGAAGTAAATGGGTAAATGAGTCGAATTGATTTTAGTAAAAAAAAAAATCCGGCCCCCATGAGGTCTCAGTTGAACAAATCCGGCCCTCTACCTAATATGAGTCTGACACCCCTGCTCTAAGGGAGTGCAAGGCAGATATTTAAACAGCCTTGTTTGTGTACAGTACCAGTGGCATGGGAGTAATAAAAAGGGATTAAGGACCAGGACCCCTGGTGGTCAGTAAGATGGGCTGGTTGAGCCAATGTTAAAATAATCTTTATTTATTATTTATTTTTGCTTTAAAACTATTTTTTAATTTTCTGCTTAAAGTTCATGAAAAAAGTGGCATTCTTGTTTTTTCACACAATAATTTCATAATACCATTTGTAATGCCACCGTTGTAGTGCTGTTGTTCAAAATTAAAGTACATTTTCTCAGATTTATTGGTGTCTTTCTAGTCACACAATTTAATAGTCAGTGTTTCCCATACACTGATCTATTTGTGGTGGTACACCCTACATAGATTTTGACCCCCACAAATACTGCCACATATTAATTTCAACTAGTTGACTGCAAACTCCTGCTTTAGTGCTTACAGTATATTATTATCTTGTCGGAATATTATTCCAGCCAATAAGTTAGGAAGTTCCCTTTTGATTTAATTTTACTTTTGTTTTGCCTACAAAGCAAAATGTTACTTTACTTGAAACTCCCCTGAAGTGATTTTGGTATTATTTATGCAAGCATAATTCTACCATATAGTAACCTGTATGCAGAATATATATAGTATATATAGGGAAACAATTATTTTTTCATTGCTGTAAAACCACAGAACGGTAAAGAAGATATTGATGTGTGTAGTTCTTCATAGATCTAGTCTCTTCATTTTGATCTCAAAGTGCACCAGTTTGATCCATTTTTACTTGAAACTGTACAAAATTTTCGTCCGGGGGGGCATGCCCCCGGGCCCCCCTAGGGGTTCAGTGGTCCATGACCTTTGGGTGGGCTGAGCCCACCCAAAGCTCTGATGCTAAAACCGCCCTTGCATGGGAAGTTATAGGGGTGCAGAGTAGATACAGAGCAGTGCAGGCCGGAGCAGCAAAGAGAAATAGTGTATGTGTTACAGCTAACCCTGTAGGTGTTACGGTCCAGAGCGTGGCCCCGATCAACTCAAGTTCTAAACAGTAAGTTGTTGTAAAACAAACAAATGTTAAGAATAATATGTGAATACAGTATGTAGTTCCTTCCTTTTTTCAGTAGTTTTAGTATTTCTTTTTGTGAAGAATTGTTTTTTCTTAAATTGAAGATCAACACAACTTATCACAACACAGATACATTGTTACCCCTCCTCCTCCTCCCTCCTCCCTGCCCTGCCCTCCCGCCCTCTTTGAGCTAGAGTCCAAGTGAAGTTGCAAGTCTTCGGTCAAAGTCGTGTCTCAAGTCTCTTAACACATTGAGTGCCAGCCATTTTTTCAATCCTGTAGGTAAGTTGTGCCAGGTTTTTTTTTTGAGGATTCTGGCTCATTTTACAAGAGCCGAGGATTATTTTCTGTTAAGAATTCGTGAACACCAATCATCTAAAAATAACTAATAGAATGTGTGCTTTCTCTGTCTAAAAGAGTTAGTTTGCAGAGTTAGTAGTTATGTAGATATTAGCCGTTGAGTACAGCATGGTTTCAGAGATTTTCAGAGAGTTTGGAGATAAATGGATTTTTAGAACCACCTCACGTGCCTGTGATTATGGGTGCCCTTGTCTCCCACTCTGTGCGCTCTCTCTCTCTCTCTCTCTCTCTCTCTCTCCTCTCTCTCTCTCTCTCTCTCTCTCTCTCTCTCTCTCTCTCTCTCTCTCTCTCTCTCTCTCTCTCTCTCTCTCTCTCTCTCTCTCTCTCTCGAGATGATGTAGAGAGAGAGAGAGAGAGAGAGAGAGAGAGAGAGAGAGAGAGAGAGAGAGAGAGAGAGAGAGAGAGAGTGTGTGTGTCTCCAAACTCCTCCCTCCGTCTGTGCTGCGGAGTGCTCTGCTGCTGGGAGTTTGCAGCGAGTTGAGCAGCCTCTCTCCCTGGCAGCGAGTGTGGATAGGTCTCACTGTCTCTTGGGTTTGAGAGCCCCGATTAAGCCCCGTGCGACTCTAGGCTTTATGCTGCTCACCCAGTCCATTTCTGGAACCCCCCACCGCAGCAGCGCGAAGCGTCCCCGCCTACAGTATGAGAATGAGGCTCCTTCGTTTCTGACTGTAAAATCGCCAAGCCATTTCCGCGGGAGGCGGCTGCTTTTGGTCCACGGGTCCCGTGGCTGTGGCTTTCTCTCTGTCTCTGTCTGGAGAGAACTGTCGCCACTTAGTGGTCGGTAAAATAGATTATACACATTCTCTTGCTCCAATAGTGATCTCGAAGATGTAAAAGGGGTTGATTGATGTCCCACCGTCAAAAAAAAAAAATGTTTATGTAAGACGAGATAGCTCGTCTATGGCACTTAACCGCTGGATTATGTAAGACGAGATATCTCGGCTATGGCACTCAACATGTTAATGTGTTGTATCATGCTGGATGCCATCCGGTCTGAACACTGCATAGTAGGGGTGTCACAATATATCGTCCCACGAAATTTCGCGATAGTAAAACGTCACGATATGTATCGTTGAGATGAAATCTCATATCGCCAAAAAAAAAAAAAAATTTTTTTTTTTTTTTTTTTTTTTTTTTTAAATAGACTAAGAAACGTCTTTGTTTGTTGAAGTTCAATGTGTGGAAAGTAGTTCAGTTGAACAAGTCTCTGAAGAGACACATGAGAAGTTATACAGGAGAGAAACCATTCAATTGAGTTTCTGGCAAAACTGTTTACTTGACAGGAAAAACTGAAGATGCATAAAAAATAGATTAAGAAAAGTCTTGTTGTTTGAGTTTGAAGAAAAACTGAAGATGCATAATGAGAATTTATACTGCTGAGAAACCTTTTAGTTCAAAGTAAATCTAAGTGACGGTGTAACTCATTCTATTTCAAGATAAGCCTTATCTCCAATCTCATGTTTTTTCTAGTTATTGTAATAACAATTTCCCACAACAGCATGTTTTGTATTTGTGCATTTCAAATAAAATACTACTTTTCCAGTCATATATTGTCATTATTCAAGTTTAAAAAAATATTGTTAAAATCGTATCGTATCGTTATCGTGAACCCAGTATCGTGATACGTATCGTATCGTGAACTGAGTGTATCGTGACACCCCTACTGCATAGCTAAAACTAAGGAATTCAAAGCAGGTACTGTATTATCCTCAGTCCTTTACCAATTATACAGTATCAGCATTGATTAGTTGACATCATTATTAGTAATGCCCCCCCAAATAACAACAACAACAACACCAATATTAATAATAATAATAATAATAATAATAATAATAATAATAATAATAATAATAATAATAATAATAATAATAATAATAGTAAAATAAAGATTGGTCAGAAGTCCGAAATCTCAAATCCGAGTCGATTATCAAGTCCCAAGAATAAGTCTCAAGCAAAGTCTCAAGACGCTCTGTGTGCGACTTAATTGCATTGGAATAGTGATTTGGACATGGATTGTCATGGCATTTGTGTCAGCTCTAGAGTCTCTAATGTGGACTATATATAGATGCTTTTAACTTGACAACATAAACACTCTAAATTGCCCCTAGCTTACTTCCTGTTGCAGTGTTACTGTAAGCTATAGGTTTCAAACTGGCAACACAATTCCCTATAAACGGTCTATACATTAGGGGTCCTTGATGCGAGATTAGGTTGATGGCCGCTGTCCTAAACTGAACCGTTCACCAACCTGCAGCTGAAATCCAGTTCATGGTGGAGGAACGTGATTGGTCCACAGCAGGTCATGGTGGAGGAACGTGATTGGTCCACGCCGGCAGGTGAGTCACAACTTCATCGGCTCATGTTGCCTCGTCCTTAATTCCACTCCGGCAGCTGCTGGGTCGATCCGACCTGTCAGATGAGGTTTGAACTTGTCAGTGTTTGTGATTGAATTGATCACAGAGGCACCATGTTAATATCCTTACTATACACTGAGCGGAGGATGATGAAAGAGCATAGCCCTCACTCGCAGGGTGTTAATGATGCTCGCCAGGCTCCGTCCAGTGATTGATAGGTGGCATTTAGCGGCGATGGAGCCCGATATCGCCGCGTCCCCGCCCACGCATCTCACAGGGAGGAGAGAGAGCCTCAACCTTTCAATAATCGAAAGTCTCTCGCCCGGCGACCGGTTGATCCTTTGTTCTAATCAACCTGTGAAATGAGTTTGGCGGCTCTGTCCACCTGCAACGAGCGTCCTGATAGGCTGTGAGAAGAGATGGGAGAAGTACATACATTCTTTACTTAAGTAGAAGTACAGTTACTTGTGTGGCCAAAACAGACTGTTAAAAGTAGAAGTACTGATTCAACTTGTTTACTCAAGTAAAAGTAAAAAAAAATCACAGGCTCTGAAATGTAATAAAGTATCAAAGTAAAAAGTATTTCTACCGGCTCTGTGCAAAGCTAACTGAGGGTGTATTCACAGTTCACACCTATCTCGTTTGGAACAGTGAAAAACAGAGTGTTTTTCTCCTTGGTGCGGTTCGTTTGGGTGGAGTGTGAACACAGCAATCGCACTCGGATGCGGGACAAAACAAGCGGGCCTAGATCGCCAAGAAAGGGTGGTCTCAGTCCACTTTAAACAAACTCTGGTGCGGTTCTTTGTGGTGAGAACGTGATCCGACCTCGATACGACACAACTGCAGGAAACAGTGCACATTTTTGGATCAACCAGCTGCCGTAGTCAGCTGCGCTGTGCGTAGTGGCCTGAAGAACGAGCGTTTTTATCATTTAAAAACAACATCTTCATTCTTCAGATCCTGTTTTGGCGACTTGTGAAACTAGCGTTTGCATGGATAAACTTTGGGGGATTTTTGCATCATCACATCACAGCAGGTTTGAACTCGACCAACTTATCTGGTCTCCATTAAATAAATGAAAACAAGTCATGGTAATCAGAGCCAGCCTTCTTTGTGATAAGATTGTCTGGTTCAATCAGACAATCAGACTGATTGCATGTCTTCCTCGAAATGTCGGTAGGCTATTATAAAATTATTTATTTTAATCCTGACAGGACAGGTGTTCATATGCATAATCCTCTGAAGTCTCCGTGATAGTAATAGTAGAAGTTGCGAGGGTCTTTGATCTTCTATCTCCAAATTCCTGATAGATAAATAAATGAATAAATAAATACATAGAGAGAGAGGGAGAACCCTCTCTCTCTCTCTGTCTCCCGATCCCCCCCTTTCTCTTTCTTTCTCTCTCTCCTCGCATGTCCGACGTAGCCTACAATGTAGGTCTAACAAAACCCATTCTTATAATTATATAAAATCTCTGGGAATTATGTTTTCCATCCCGGGAGGCTATTAGCCTACCAGAGTGTCTCCTGGCCAAACCAGGAGGCTTGGCAATACTATTTGGGCTGTTTGATTTGTGGCTGTGTGAACACAAACCAACCAAGGCACAAATGCAACAATTGTATCAATTAAGCCCCTGAATCGGAAAACAAAGCAAACAATCTAGAGGTGTGAATACACCCTGAAACTCACATTTAAGACGGGTGAGGTCATGCAGCGGCTGAGCTGACGTGCCCATGCTGCAGGCGAGCTCAGTTAAGTTAAGTTTGTTTTAAGTTAAGTTAAGTTAAGTTAAGTTATCCTTTTTATCCCTGTGGGGAAATTCATCCTCTGCATTTGACCCATCCTCTACTAGGAACCTTCCTAGAACCTGGAGCAGTGGGCAGCCGCAGTGCAGCGCCCGGGGACCAACTCCAGTTCTTTTTGCCATTGCCTTGGTCAGGAGTCTTAACCCTAACATACGTGTCTTTGACAGGAGTGGAGTGTGCGTAGCGCGTGACATTTCTATAAATCCACCCAATTAACATTTACACTCAAATCATCTATGCTAACAGCACAATTAGCTATAACCACTCGACTCAATCACTGATGTTCGGCTCAACTGTATCGTATATGGACCCTTTTCACAGGAACCGTTTAGAAGTGGTGAATCAGGAAGTCAACACAACATCGCTGTGAAAAGGGCCTATGATCCGTTTTCTGATATCAATCTGCTGCTCGTACAGCCAACCAGATTGACCCCATCTCTCTCACTCACACACACACACACACACACACACACACACACACACACACACACACACACACACACACACACACACACACACACACACACACACACACACACACACACACATTTTACACTCTCATGCACATTACCTTGGCTTGGGCTGTTATCAGCAACCCACTCAGAGGCTCAGGTTGAGTGGCGCACGCAGTTGAACTTTGGGAGCAAAACCTGGTGAAATATTAAAGGAACATTTGATTTTCAACCAGCTCTGTATCATTTCAAAATCAGTATCAGAAAACTGTCAACAGTTTAGCAGACATTCATTTAGTTTGACAGTTATTGACAGTTGATTTGAGTTAAGTTTGGACCAGTGATGCACTCACTGGTCTGTTGCACAGAAACAGCTGGTAGAAATAACTTTTGATTTTTATGCACGCTGGTCGAGAGACGCTTCGTTAGGGTCACTCATTCAGTCAGTCATGTCACGGAAAGGACGTTTATTTCCGGTGCGCTTGGTGGGATCGCCTCGCGTGTCCCGACGGGGTGGTGTTTCAATCGTGCTGCTTAAATGTTCACTCCCTGTGTCTTTGTTTTGCGTTTACAACCGTTCGTCTAAAAGATCAGATACAAGTTGAGCAGGCAGAGGAGGCTCTGGGCGCGTAAGTCATTTGCATAAAGTTGAGAATGCCCAACTTTAAGCAAATGGTTACGCGGGCGGTGCATGCTTCCCGCTGGCGTACCTCCCCGCCTGCCCCACAATGCATTGCGCGGCTGTCTTCAATACACAACTAATTGGAAGCATGAAAACATACGCCCCTGTGGACACGCAGCATGAGAGCTGACTGACAGCATGCACTCGCCGAGGCTGCCCACCGGCACCCCCATCAGCCCCCCCAGGTCCCCCCGCCCGCTGTGTATCTGGAAGACGGTGCAGTATAGACAGTAGGCTACAGACAGACTGACAGTACAGCGCCAGTGTTATAAATAGCTGTTCTCACCGTAACACCTTCGCCAGGTGAGACGCCACCAAACGCCCACTGTCGTCGCCGCGGGTGACAGAAGTGCTCACCACGGAGAACACGGGCGCAATTAGCTGTTTGATGTGTGAACAGATTTGACGTGACGTGTGTGTCTGTGTGTGTGTGTGTGTGTGTGTGTGTGTGTTTGTGTGTGTGCGCGCGGCTGAACTTTGTGCCACGACAACGCAAATGCCACTCGATGTGACGTCAGCTGAACAAACGCGACGGGGATAGGTCTCGCCCTACGCCGCCGCTGATTGGGTTGGGTTTAGGCATGAAGAGGTTGGGTTTAGGCATGATGAGGTTGGGTTTAGGCTTGAAAGAAAGATGATTGGTTAAAGTTAGGGTAAAATATATCAGCGTAAGTGAATTACAGTGTTGGGCAAGTTACTTTCAAAATGTAATATACTACATAGTTACTTTAATTTGAAAGTAATCAGTTACCTTACAATATTACTGTCTGTGTAGAGTAACTTGTTACTTATTACACTATACTTTTATACTTAATAACAGCAGTAGAATGACATCGCTGCCCCGGGAACAGCTCGACAAATCATTTCAACCGTCATGAAGTCAGTGCAAACCGTCGAAAATTCTAAATGTTATCCATTTCCTTTGCTATTGTCATCTATAGTGGTTATTTGCATAAAAACCACACAATTTGATTAGGAAATGATTGTATCTTTATTTAAATTATGCTTTGATTTAAAAAAAAAAATAACTAAATTTGTAACGTGTTACTTGACAAAGTAACTGGTATAATACTGAAATCCTATTGGTAATAAGTTATATTACCGAGTTACTGCTCAAAATAATATATTACATGTAAGATGTTACTTTTGTAATGGGTTAGCCCCAACACGGGTGAATTAATCACAGGCAGAGTAGGGCAGTTATCTGTCTGGACTAAACTAAGTTGCAGAGATACACTAGAGATTGCTCATTCCATGCTCCGCCAATAGTATGAAATAGTACAGATGCATCAATCCCTCAATGGGCCTTTTTCACAGCAACCATCTTGTGTCGTTAAAGGCAGTGTAAACACAGGTGCAACCATAACATTAACTCATTGAGTGCCATGGACGTCTTTCGACGTCCAATTAAATAGTGACGTAGAGTGCCACGGACGTCTTTCGACGTCCAATGCGTTTTTTGACGGTGGGATGTCGATCAAAGCCTTCCGCATTTCCTGTACAACTATTGCACAAGAATTTCACACGTGGTACTTGTACCATGGAGTGACAATAAAAATCTTGAATCTTGAATTGTAGCTATTGGAGGTCTATAACCTATTTTACAGAACCCTTAGGTGGCGACAGTGCTCTCCAGATTACAGAAATGTCAGGAATACACAGCCTGAAATAGCCCGTGATCAAAGAGAACCCGCTCATGCTGCAGTCCAGAGCCATGTAGATTGTTCTGGCTGCAACTGACGGGGGCTGCGAACACAGTCAATCCGCGCACACAACTGATCCCTTCTGCCTCTGTCTGTCTGTCAGCATAGTTTCTCCACATGATTAGCCGCTAGAAAAGCAGCAGCCGACACTCAAAAGCCAAACCTTTCACTGCAGTCCGCGTGTGGCTTCTCCATGTTGCGCTGCCTGGGAGGCGGCGCACCAAAAGCACTCCGCTTTGTGCGTGAGGCTGTGTGTTACTAGTGTGGGGAGGAGTTTTCAGCTGAGGGGGGGGGGGGGGGGGGGGGGGGGCACGCAGGGCAGGACACAACTACACAACTACACCACATCACTACATCAGAAAATATTATCTAGAGTCAGTGAATGTGCTTGAAATGCTGCATTTCACAAAAGGCTGAATATCTCAGCTTATAATTTGAAATGCCTGAAAACGCTGAAAACAACCTATCTTCTCCGGCTCATAACTAAAGAACGGAAAATGGTATCAATAAACTTTTTTTTGCTGATGATACAATAGAGTCTCCTTGTTCTTTTTGCGTGTTCGGTGTTTACATAGTAATATCACACAATATTCTGTGGGCCTCGAGAAATCACTGAAAACGCTCTGAAAACTCTGGCACTGGGAGCGTCCGTTCTCCAAAAGTGGCTGGCACTCAATGAGTTAATGAGGGCCCCGGCCTTTTAGACACCAAATGGCTGGTGTGAAAAAGGACAACTGAACAGGGCCCTGTCTACTTAACATAACTTGAGCCAATGTCCCTTATGGAACAAAGTTGGGCCTTTCAGCTGCCAGCCAGCAGCCAGCTGAAGATTGCTGCGACTGTATACTCTTCTGGTCTCCTAATTGGTCAGCTCTAATGGGTGTGGTCACCTTTCCCTTTGAAGTGTTGCACTGACCTAGCAAGCTAACCTGAGCTAGAGATCATGAAAAAAGAAGAAGAATAAACACACCGACCACATATAAACACAAAACTGCCCTTTCTTAGCTCTAGCTAAGATATCCGCTGATTTTCTTTGCGACCACATATTTAGCTCCTACATCTGCAAAGTAACTTCAGATGTAGCTTTAGCTAATCGCTACCTGCTAATGTCTGTTGCCAAAGCTCGCAAGAGTGAGTTGCTGACACAGAGACGGGTCTCAAACAAAGTAAATTCTATCCTGATTTGTCTGTGAAAAATGCCATTTTAGAAAATGTGTCCCATAATTACTTTGGTGACTATAATAATAATAATAATAATAATAATAATAATAATAATAATAATACACTTTCTTTATTGAGCACTTTTCATACAAAAGATGCAGTTCAAAGTGCTTTACAAGAGCTATGGAGCGAAAGAACTGGTCATAATGTGTGTTCACGGTCACTTCTCCCATTGACTCCAATAGACTCAGTCAGGACCTGCTGCTCGTCCCCTAAAGGGCGTGGCAGTGGACCTGCTGCTCGTCCCCTAAAGGGCGTGGCAGTGGACCTGCTGCTCGTCCCCTAAAGGGCGTGGCAGTGGCGAAACCCACATGACACTGATACAGGAATCGACAGGAGTTGAGCCGTCTCGCTCCCAATAAACGCTCTCTGTACGTGGCTCTCATTTAAAGCTCGTCATAATAAGCGTTTATCAGATGTTCTCGTTCTGTGGCGTGTTTCCATAAGTGCAGGCCAGACTCCATCGATTTGCTGCCACTGTTACGTTTGTCTCATTCTTTTTCATAAGCGATCATCTTCAAATGGATCATCAAAGCCAATTTTTACATGTAATTGGATTTCTGCAAAAATGAAGAAGAAGAAAAAAGTATTGCTCATGACTGGATGGTAAATATCTATACGCACACTAAAACAAAAGAAAAGCCCTGTGTTTTCAGTGACATTGTATTGAGTGTTTGGAGGGAAGCGACTGTGATTCAAATGGTGGTATTTGTTTTCTTTAAAACAGCAGCAGCAGCGGAGTACCAGGGCACCCAACTAGAAAATGACATTTTAAAATCAGCTGTAGCTCCTCCAGTCACGGTGACCTTTCCCAGCGGGAAGATATTACTCTGGTTACTTTCTTCTGTGAGAAACCCCCTGCCTCTGAGAGAGAGTAGAGGAGAGGAGAGGGGAGGAGAGGGGAGGAGAGGGGGGAGGAGAGGAGGGGGAGGAGAGAAGGGAAGGAGAGGAGAGGAGAGGAGGTGAGGAGAGCAGAGGGAAGGAGAGGAGGAGAGAAGAGAAGGGGATGAGAGAGGAGAGGGGAGGGGAGAACTTGGTTCAGGTTAGGGTTATGGTTTGGGTTACGGTTAAAACAGAACCGGGTCTCTCACGACGAGGAAGTTGAAAGACGAGGACAGCGAGCTATTTCATTATGTTAAAGTGATAATACGGAAGATTGTCATCTAAATAAATGTCTGTTAGTCACCATCTATCTGTTCTATCCATCTTAACACAATGGTGATTGAGCCTATGGCCCATTGATGGAAGCCTTTGCATTTTCAGTATTGCAGCATTTATGAACTTGGTGTCTGTGGTGAAACAGGGTGGGCGGAGCTAACACAATAGACTCACTCTGTAGGTTACTGTAGGTTCACAGGGTGGGCGGAGCTAACACAATAGACTCACTCTGTAGGTTACTGTAGGTCCACAGGGTGGGCGGAGCTAGACTCACTCTGTAGGTTACTGTAGGTTCACAGGGTGGGCGGAGCTAACACAATAGACTCACTCTGTAGGTTACTGTAGGTTCACAGGGTGGACGGAGCTAACACAATAGACTCACTCTGTAGGTTACTGTAGGTTCACAGGGTGGGCGGAGCTAACGCAATAGACTCACTCTGTAGGTTACTGTAGGTTCACAGGGTGGGCGGAGCTAACGCAATAGACTCACTCTGCAGGTTACTGTAGGTTCACAGGGTGAGCGGAGCTAACACAATAGACTCACTCTGTAGGTTACTGTAGGTTCACAGGGTGGGCGGAGCTAACACAATAGACTCACTCTGTAGGTTACTGTAGGTTCACAGGGTGGGCGGAGCTAACACAATAGACTCGCTCTGTAGGTTACTGTAGGTTCACAGGGTGAGCGGAGCTAACACAATAGACTCGCTCTGTAGGTTACTGTAGGTTCACAGGGTGGGTGGAGCTAACACAATAGACTCACTCTGATAGGTTACATAGGTTCCAACTCTTGTGTGAAGTAGGATAACAAGCTACTTTTTCCGGTCTCTGCTAGCATTACGGGTGGTTACTATGGCCGAACAAACTGAGTAATGTCACATGATAAGTTTGGATCTCACCTGCAATTACCACTCATCGCCAATAGGTGTCACCCAAGAGAACAAAACACAAATCTGTATTATTACTTTAAAATCAAGCATAATTATGTGTTTTGAGTTTCTCACACCACAGAAAAATGTGTTATTAACCACCCAGCCAAATTTGAAGTAGGTTACATTTGAAGTCGCATATAAAGCTATCAGCTAACATTGAGCTAATGTTATTAGCTAGTGGGCTAATAAATGCTTGTGTTTACGTCAGGTCCCAGGAGGTACACTTCTCCTGGCATACAGAAGCCTAATAAAATGGGCTTCAATAACAGTCAGTGAAGAAGCTGTTACATTTATATTCCAGCCTGATGCCAGCAGTGCTAACATTAGTGGCTAATGTTACGCTTCTAGGCCTGCCTGTGCCAAATTGCTTGACAGTAAAGAAAAGCCGATATAGCTGGAAGTAAACAGACACGTTTTCAGAACTTACCACTCAGTCCAACGTCCTCGCAAACTTTTTAGCAGAGAGCTAACAATATATACCGCTCCTTGACAACAGACATGGTCCCTGAGACTCGCAAATGCAAAAATGGCTATAGAGAGAGTTCTGTCAGTGTAGCACTGTGATTGGATACAGAGAGTGTTCGGTGAGTGTACTACTGTGATTGGCTAGAGAGAGAGTTCTGTCAGTGTAGCACTGTGATTGGCTAGAGAGAGAGTTCCGTCAGTGTAGTGCTGTGATTGGCTAGAGAGAGAGTTCTGTCAGTGTAGCACTGTGATTGGCTAGAGAGAGAGTTCCGTCAGTGTAGCACTGTGATTGGCTAGAGAGAGAGTTCTGTGAGTGTAGCACTGTGATTGGCTAGAGATAGTTCTGTCAGTGTAGCACTGTGATTGGCTAGAGAGAGAGTTCCGTCAGTGTAGCGTTGTGATTGGCTAGAGAGAGAGAGTTCTGTCGGTGTAGCAGTGTGATTGGCTAGAGAGAGTGTTCCATCAGTGTAGCGCTGTGATTGGCTAGAGAGTTCCGTCAGTGTAGTGTTGTGATTGGCTGGAGAAAGAGTTCCATCAGTGTAGCGCTGAGATTGGCTAGAGAGATAGTTCCATCAGTGTAGCGGTGTAACAGCAAGTCTGTCCGACCAGCAGCTGCTTTCCCTGGGGGAAAACGAAGAGTGCTGGTGTGGGCGGTGGTCTGGAAGAGCAATTCTCTGAAAAGAGGTGAGCCGTTGTCTGTCAAAACCTATGCGTATACCCCCAGCTTCTGTGGGTATACTTTTTTAATTTAGGACTCGGGCGAGATGTTTTTAATTAGATGAAATTTGATTGGATTTTTACAGTGATTAAAGATGTTTTTACAGTGATTAGATGTTTTTACAGTGATTAAAGATGTTTTTACAGTGATTAAAGATGTTTTTACAGTGATTAAAGATGTTTGTACAGTGATTAGATGTTTTACAGTGATTAAATGTTTTTACAGTCATTAAATATGTTTTTACAGTGATTAAAGATGTTTTACAGTGATTACAGATGTTTTACAGTGATTACAGATGTTTTTATAGTGATTAGATGTTTGTACAGTGATTACAGATGTTTTTACAGTGATTAGATGTTGTTTACAGTGATTAAAGATGTTTTTACAGTGATTAAATATGTTTTTACAGTGATTACAGATGTTTTTACAGTGATTAGATGTTTTTACAGTGATTAAATATGTTTTTACAGTGATTAAATATGTTTTTACAGTGATTAGATGTTTTTACAGTGCTTACAGATGTTTTTACAGTGATTATATGTTTTTACAGTGATTAAATGTTTTTACAGTGCTTACAGATGTTTTTACAGTGATTATATGTTTTTACAGTGATTAGATGTTTTTACAGTGCTTACAGATGTTTTTACAGTGATTAAATGTTTTTACAGTGATTATATGTTCTTACAGTGATTAAATATGTTTTTACAGTGATTAGATGTTTTTACAGTGCTTACAGATGTTTTTACAGTGATTATATGTTTTTACAGTGATTAAATGTTTTTACAGTGCTTACAGATGTTTTTACAGTGATTAAATGTTTTTACAGTGATTATATGTTTTTACAGTGATTAAATATGTTTTTACAGTGATTAGATGTTTTTACAGTGCTTACAGATGTTTTTACAGTGATTAGATGTTTTTACAGTGATTAGATGTTTTTACAGTGCTTACATATGTTTTTACAGTGATTAAATGTTTTTACAGTGATTATATGTTTTTACAGTGATTAAATATGTTTTTACAGTGATTAGATGTTTTTACAGTGCTTACAGATGTTTTTACAGTGATTATATGTTTTTACAGTGATTAAATGTTTTTACAGTGCTTACAGATGTTTTTACAGTGATTATATGTTGTTACAGTGATTAAATGTTTTTACAGTGCTTACAGATGTTTTTACAGTGATTAGATGTTTTTACAGTGATTAGATGTTTTTACAGTGATTATATGTTTTTACAGTGATTAAATGTTTTACAGTGATTAGATGTTTTTACAGTGATTAAATATGTTTTTACAGTGATTAAATATGTTTTTTTACAGTGATTAAAGATGTTTTACAGTGATTACAGATGTTTTTACAGTGAATAAATATGTTTTTACAGTTATTAGATGTTTTTACAGTGATTAAAGATGTTTTTACAGTGATTTGAACTCAGAGGCAAACAAACCGCTCCTCAGATGGCTTGAAGTGAAGCAGAGGACTTTTGCTGGGGAAAGGGCCGGCTCGCTGTTACCATGGAGAAGACTGAAGTATAAATTACAAACAGCATGTGACTCTCATTTCTGTCGAGAGACACTTATCAAAAATGTCGAGCGCCCTGCCATAAATGAAGCTTAAGAGGCAGCAGCATAACATGGAGCCTCAGACTTTCTCATTCCCAGCTGAAAATTAGCCGCTAGCGCAGCGCTAAGTGCTGACTGCTAGCCCTTAGCGCAGCGCTAAGTGCTGACTGCTGATACCGCTCGTCTCATATTCCCTCGGGCTCTCGCCACCTTCGGCTCGGCCAATCAGAGTGGTGTCCTCACCTTGCACCGGGCCCCTTTCCCATCAGATGTGCTTGTTTTGCCACTGTGCTTCCTTGCTAGCCATTGATTGGCCTATTAGCCTATCATATTGTGGACAGTGCTGTCTTTCCCAATCAGTTGATTTGGACAGCGCCCGTCTCTGCGGGACGCTGCCTCCTCCAGCTGATT
>NC_139634.1:44433647-44466147 GCF_964638095.1 Poromitra crassiceps | reverse complement strand
AGACTCGGCGGCAATTGGAGTCAGGCGGTTATTTCTTTATTGCACGAAATTGAGCCAGGCGATTTCTTTGTTGGTACAGAATCCTGCTCAGCAAAAACGGAAAGTATCAAATTGCTTATTTAAACCAGTGAGATAGTACTTAGTACACACAAGAGGGTAGGTACAGGCAGTTTTGAACATGCCTAGTATTGTACAACGGACTGGAATGAACAAAAACTGATAGCCTTCATCATCATCATCATCCAACTACGTTACGGTATCAGTTCATTGCTCTCCTCTTCTTCCTTTGCCAAACAGCCATACCATATTTTAAACAAGTAACATTCGCCTACCGCTCACACATTCAGTTGTTTGTGTTTCAGAAGTCATGTAGCAACGTTAGTCTCGCTTGCCAGACTCTCCCAGCAAAGCAACGTAGAAGGCACGCTAACGTAGCTACCAAGCTAACGCCAACCAAACAGCACTGCAGCACTAGACAAAACAAGCAGACTTACCAAATAGGTAGACCCCAAGTTTCCAATACATGTCCAGTATAATGGGTATAATCCATACTGCATCACTGTTCCGCTGAGAGAAATGCACAACAAGGCACATGTAACATTACGTTAGCATAAGTTGCCCATCGCTCTCGGTCAGACAGCGTCTCCAGCACGTTGCCTACATGAATCCGTAGCATTAAACAATGCGGTATGCATACTTGAAACATGTCAGTTATGGCATGTATAAATAAAATATAAAACTCAGTCAACACAAAAACATACTGTAATGGGATTTTTTTTTAATTTATTCTAATAAACGCCCCGACGGTATATTATGCTAAATTGACTCGGACCCCCTGCGGTTATTGGAGACTCGGTGGCAATTGGAAGTTTTACGGTATATATAGTGTGTGTGTGTGTCTTTCAGAAACTGGGCTATCCTTGGACCATTTTGCGATATAATGCAACTATTATTAATGTAATCTGTAATGTATTTGTATTCCTGATCTGAAATAAACTAAACTAAGCTAAATAAAAGCAGAGGCATGATGGGAGATTAGTTCTCGGCTGTAGGCCTACTGAGAGATAGTTTGTTGTCTCCTGCACGTCCTCCCTATGGCCGACCACCTCACTGCTCACCTGTATCTCCACCGGCTTGTCCTCTTAGGGTCGCCGTCCACTGGTGAAGACATGGACCTCAACCATGCAGCACCAAGCCTGCAGAATCAAAGATCATAGATTGTCTAAAAAATTACGGACAAAGTCAGCGTGACGTCGGTTTTTAGACTCGAGGCACAAGACCAGTGTTTCTCAACTGGTGGGTCGGGACCCAAAAGTGGGTTGCGGAGCCGTTTTGAGTGGGTCGCAGATGTGTGCATGAGAAAAAAGTTCTCATTGAGGACGCTGCCGTCCGTGGCCAACATGACTGTGTTTCAGAGGCTGTAGTGGGCTCAGAGTGAAGATACTGGTACCATATGAAACTAGAAGACCTAAGGCATCCATTGGTACCAACATGCCATGCTGGCTTGTTGTGAAAGAGGCTAAATGATGCAAAAACATTTAGGCTAAATTCTGAAAATTGGGTCACGAATTAATGACTAAGGAAAAATGTGGGTCGTGAGGCTAGACCAGTTGAGAACCACTGCTCTAAACGGGTGAGTTATATACAAAATCATCTCCCATACCATTGTGGAATTAGCTGACCAAAATTGTGTTTTGAACCAGGCTGTAACCTCAGGCATTTTTGCCCTTTTTGAGTCCGCCTCAAGTGGCCATTTGAGGAAATACAGCTTTCAATATCACTTCCTCGTCTGCTCTGTCAAAGCCTGAACTAGCCCGCTGATCAAAACCAAACCAACTCATTCTCTTGCGTCAGTTGGTGTTCCTCGGGTTAGGAGGAGGGAAGACATCGCATCCTCGGTCCCCGCTGGTTAAAGAAATACTACAACTAAAGTCAACCTACTGTATTTTTTTTTTGTCTCTCGGCAACAGTGGAATGAAAAGGCACTTATTGTAATCCATCTTGTCCTGAACCCCCGCCTCCCCCCAAGCGGAAGCTAAAGTCTGGAAGTGGAGTCGGCCCAATGCAGAGCATCATCTCTCTTCATCATTCTCTGGGCACAATTGATCCGCGGGCCTCTGGAAGTTATTTATTATGAAAAGTCTCATTTTTTAAGCGGCCCGTTTAAAGTAGGAGCGACCATAAATCAGCCAGTGAGTGAATCAGAACCTCGCTCCAAACACACTCTCCCAGAGGAATCCATTATTCCTCTGATATCAGCTCTAAGTGGACATAACAGCTTCATCCAATATTGATCGTCAGCTGTGGTCATCCCATTCAATCCTATCCTGATATCTGAGCTGCTGCATGACCACTCGCATCTGCTCCCACTTTCAATAAAACACACACGCACACACACGCAAACATGCACGCGCACGTACACGCAAGTGCACGCACAGACGCGCACGTACACACGCAACTGCACACATGCACGCACGCACGCGCACACACACACACACACACACACACACACACACACACACACACACACACACACACACACACTATTTAAATAACCGCAGTATGCAGACAGAGGGTCCTTCCTCGTTAGAAAGCAATACATCAAGTGTGTGTGTGTGTGTGTGTGTGTGTGTGTGTGTGTGTGTGTGTGGGCACGCACACACACGCGTGTGTTCCTCTGTGTGTTTGTGTGTGTGTGTGTGTGTGTGTGTGTGTGTGTGGGGGGGGGGGGGGGGGGGGGGGGGGTGATGGAGAACTTGATTGAGCTGGCAGCCTGGGTAATTAAGTGAGCAGCAGTCTGTTCTGATGGTTCACAAGCACACACACACACGGGCGCACGCGCACGCACACACACACACACACACACACACACACACACACACACACACACACACACACACACACACACACACACACACACACACACACCACACACACACACACACTGATGGCATAAATTATTGAAGTAATATAAGATAAATGATGAAGGGAATTCATTTTGCAGTGTTGGGATGTGGGCGGGAGGTTAAATCATGCATGAGCTCAGTATTTGTACGTGTAATTCTTGCGGACAACCTGGCGTCATGCCAGCATTAGCATGGCTCAAAAACAAGTCTGATCACGTCGTCTGAGCGTCGCTTTTTAATCAATTCTGCTTAATTTCAGATTTTGACTCACATTTTGATTGAAGAATATTGAGGCCAACGTGGCGTTTGACCGTTTCTGGTGATTCGAAGACGAAGCATATGAGCGAAAACTGGCCCTGATCGGCCTTGAATTATGCCTATAAAAGATCCCCGCTAGCCAGCGTCGCCTACCAACAGCAGGCCGGAAGTTGACCCATGCTATCCAGCGTCGCCTAGCAACAGCAGGCCGGAAGTTGACCGCACGAATAGGTAGGAATAAGTAAAAATGGGTCGTTTTGAAAAGCCTCATTAAGCTGCTGAGCAGATAGAAGAGATGAACTCTGGACTATATCCGTTGAATCAGGTCCGGGCGTTCCCCCGGAGTGACCCTCTCAGCTTGTTGTTTCCACACATGAGGAAATCCTCTGCTATAGAGAGTAGAGGATGGGGGGGGGGGGGGGGGGGGAGTTGGAGTTGGGGCATGACGTATAGTGTGCTGCGGGCTTTATGCAAGACAGACTTTTAATTACGTATTTCAATTCAGAGATAGAGAGCAATTCTCCACTGCATGGAAACAAGAAAAAAGAAAGGGCAAAACACACACGATAGGGTTAGAAACAGGTTAGAAAACGTGGGGTGGCGATCGGATGGCGGGCCGTTTGCATTGCATCAAACTATTGTCTGCCGCCCTACCAAATAGCGGTTGCGGTAACTCGTTAAACGCTTGAAAAGGCAATTTCACAGCCAGGTTGATGATGTTGAGGTTATAAGGCAACGCTATCATCTTTCATTTTCACAATACAAGACAGACCGGGAGGAAAAAAAACCCTCCAACGTTTACTTGTTACTCACCAATTGGCGTTTTCTCTTCCAAATAATCCAGCCACATACCTGTAATTCCATTCATGAAATTCAATAGCACAGGAACATGGTTTTTAAAAGTGCCATTTCACAATATAACAGAAGTAATCCCAACGCCATCAACACGCCCACTCGCTCGCTCTGGACATTATGCTGTAGTATTCAAACATGTGCTGCTCCGCGAGCCACACTGACAGAGTGCTAGGGCAGGGGTTTTCAAATGGGTAATTTATGATGTATTTATAGTGTTTATAGTTTATAGTATAGTATAGATGTATACTTTATATTCATAGTGTTTATAGTATAGTATAGTATTTCTAGTTTATATTCAGTGTTTATAGTATAGTATAGTAGTATTTATAGTTTATATTTATAGTGCTTATAGTATAGTATAGTATGTATAGTTTATATTCATAGTGTTTATAGTATAGTATTTATAGTTTATTTTTATAGTGCTTATAGTATAGTATATTATTTTAGTTTATATTCAGTGTTTATAGTATAGTATTTATAGTTTATATTCATAGTGTTTATAGTATAGTGTTTATAGTTTAGTATAGTATTCACAGTTTATATTTGTTTTCTGCTGCTGCAGCCAGATTTCCCCTGGTGGGATGATCCACTTGAATTTGGACTTAGTATGTAAAGCACACAGCTCTCTCTCTCTCTCTCTCTCTCTCTCTCTCTCTCTCTCTCTCTCTCTCTCTCTCTCTCTCTCTCTCTCTCTCTCGCTCTCTCTCTCTCTCACATCTATTTCACACTTTCTTTCTTTTCCAGAGTCTATTCATTCATACATGTCACCTCTTACTCTATATTTACCATTATCCAGGTGGGGATGTGTAGCCTATTGCATCAGCCATGTAGCGCTCCTTTCTTCCCTCTCTCACAGGACTCTCTGATCTGTCCTGAACACACAATAATAATAATAATAATAATAACAATAACAACAACAGTAACAGTAATAATACTAATAATGATGATAATTACAACAATAGTACCAACAATAGTAATGATGATGATGATGATGATGATGATAATAATAATAATAATAATAGCATTTTTTACGTCGGTGGTGATCAGTTTGACTGTAGTCTCGCTGGCCAGCCTCCTCTCCCTTCCGTCCGAGGAGTCTGGCGCCATAGGTCTCCGTAGTGGGATTGCGATGGGCGGAGCTTAGCGGCAGTGCCCTTGGAAAATAGTTTCAAACAATCCTCCAACTTGCCGTTTTCAGCGTGTAGCAACGAGCTAGCGTGCAGGTTTCTGCCGTTAGCTTGCTAGCTAGTTAGCGTTGTTGTTTTCACTGCGGCGGCAGGGCACTATTTACAGCGACACACAGGGAGGAGGGAGCGGAAGCCGCTCTGATTGACATGGTCGGAGCCAATGACAGAGCTCCTTAAGCGGGGAGCGGACATCCGGCTGCCACCGAAACAGTGGCTCCAATGGGAGAGCAGCTGTAGAGCAGGGGAGGGTTATGGAGACCTGCGGCGCCAGACTCCTCAGACGGAAGGGAGAGGAGGCTGAAGGGAGAGGAGGCTGAAGGGAGAGGAGGCTGGCCAGCGAGACTAGTTTGACTGTGGATCCCTTCATGTGTATTTCAAAAAGATTCACTCACACTTTGAGACTCTCCCCTCTGACCTCAATTTCCAACTCTATAAAGTTCTACACACATCAATGATTTACTGTAGTTTTAGAAGGACAGAAACTGAAGCAATGTGTGGAAAATATTTTACCTGATGTCACATTTTCATCATCAGTATTACATAAATTAGATTGAATATTCATTGTTGGCATGAGCATCAGAGGACAAACCTTTAACTGCTGTGGAGCTACCAGAACAAAACGACAAACCTGCTATAAATCTGTCAACACAAATTATGCTTTTTGTCATTTTTTTTAAATAATCTTTATTATAGAGACTCCTGAGAGAAGCTGCATGTCACTGAAGGCTATAAGACACGAGAAAAGAGTGAAGACTGTAGCTATAAATGAGTGAGATGGAAGTGAGTACAGCTTTATTTTCAGAGTATTGTTTCACAATAGTTTATGAAGTGAGAATAAAAAGAAAGAAAAGGCATGAATCAAAGGACACAGAGTCACAAAATAAGTAGAAACTATCTCTGCCATATGGCTCCACATCATGTAAAGCAGGACTCTGCTCCTCTCTTGCTTAAGCCTAAAGGCTTTTGCACACCAAGTCCGTATTTTTCGTCCGTTTTAAAATAAATACGACCTCATGTTGTGTCAGTCACCTTTACACACTTGACTCCGAACATTTTCGTCCGTTATTAAAGTTTTCGCAACAAGTTCGATTTCCTGTGTTTTTCCTCATCTCGTCTTTTTGCGAGCGGGGACGCGTATGTGTTTTCAGATGGCAGATTAACTCATTCACCGCCAATGACGTCTTTGACGTGTTATCAGAAATAGCCCTCCCCGCCAATGACGTGTTTGACGTGTTTTTGTTTTTATTGGTGCAGCGCCTGCAGCAAACACTTGCCCAGCCTGTGACACAGACACAGGTCCCTGCCTTCAAAGGGTAGCCGACAGCACGCGATCAAACACATACCGCAGCTGTTGTTTTGAAATTGAGCAAGAGGAAAAGTAGAAAACGGGTAACGCTTCCTTGTGCAGACAGGAGAAACGCCATTGAAACGCCCTCGGCGCGCTGCACGAGCTGGAGTCGCCTTCCTCTGTGCCAGCCAGGAGAAAACGGGAGAAAGTAATCAAGAGATGTGTTTGATCATCGGAGGAATGAGGAAATGATCGATCAGTTTGCGAGGGCGGTGAGGACGTGTTGAATAGCCGAGGGGAAAACGGGAACGATCAAAGCAGAGAGGATATGACAGGGAGACATGGACGAGGACGGGTGTACCAGAACAAATCAAAATAAACACAGGAACAGCTAGGCAGCAGCGGGCAGAAGGCAGTCACAGCAGCCCGCTGTCCTTCTCAAGAGCTCTTCAGTTGGTTCATGAAATCGCTGGGCTGCGTGCCCTCCAGTGTTGCTCCTGGCCAATCCCAGCGCCACAGGGCGTGGTTATTGCTTATCCTATGTGGGGTTAGAAATCTAAAAGGGGGATCGTGTGTATGTGTGTGTGTGTGTGTGTGTCTGTCTTTCTGTCTGTCTGTCTGTCTGTCTGTCGGTGTGTCTGTCTGTCTGTCTGTCTGTCTGTCTGTCTGTCTGTCTGCACACTCACACCGAGTAAACTGTATTGTTGAATGTAAAAAAAAAGCACTTCATGTGTATATATATATTTTTTTTTTTTTTTTTTTTTTGTCATTTGTGTCCTAACGAATAATATTTACATGTCTGATGTCAATACAGTTCAAAATAAAAGAATTGAGAGTGAGTTATGCCTGAGATTGTGCCCTTTTACAAAAATTGCCTTTTCTCCTGTTTATTTTCTCTGGGAGACCTTCTGGGGGGAAACAGGGTGTATATAAATGGATATAAGTAGAGTACAGAACATGCTAAAAGCTCACTTTTTTTCCCCTGGTGAACCCAGAACATCTTCATTTTGAGGTATTGCAAATCACTCTGGTGCTAATAGATAATTTACTGTGGGTCTTGAAAGATGACCAACAATTATGAAAATCTTTGGCCTGTGCTAAATATTGGCAGTCCTAAACTGGCCCTGAATGAGTTAAGAAAACACGCAGTGCAAAGACTGTAACTTTGGAGCGTTATTTAGCCCCTTTCCCGACAAGCTAAACTAAAAAATAAAACTGATAAAACATTTGTATTTGTTTTGGCCTGTGTGAAATGTTCTGTGTGTGTGTGTGTGTGTGTGTGTGTGTGTGTGTTTGGACAATTAAAACACCACTTGGCAGTGAGTGCCAATGCATCAGGTTGATGACAGTGGACAGGCCGTGTGTGTGTGTGTGTGTGTGTGTGTGTGTGTGTGTGTGTGTGTGTGTGTGTGTGTGTGTGTGTCCGGGCTGATTCTCTGTCTTAATGATGTTGTCCTTCATTGAGCTCGCTGTGACCGACCTGCCCACCACTGATGCATGGCAGCTGGCTTTCAATTGAACCATGTGTGTGTGTGTGTGTGTGTGTGTGTGTGTGTGTGTGCGTGCGTGCGTGCGTGCGCGCATATATGTGTGCGTGTGTGTGCGTGTGCGCGCGCGCATATATGTGTGTGTGTGTGTGTGTGTGTGTGTGCGCGTGCGCTGTCAAAGTACCTGTCGCTATACATGAAACAGCAACCTGCGACCTAGCAAATACACACTGAAAATGGCAAGTTTTACCTGCTCAATATAGGTTAATTTGCTATTAGCATTCGCCCTTTTAGGGTTCCACTTTATGTAGGTATCCCCACGTGCCAGCGTCAGACTGATGGTTTTTTTCTCCTTTGGCATCACCAACTATTGACACGCCCCCTTGCAGACCTATACCCCGTTCAGGTCTGCAAGTTAGGTAGAACCCCACAGTGCTGCGCCCATTGCTCGTTTCACGAGCAGCACGAGAAGACAACGATCAACGATGATCGGCGTACAGCAGTGAGATGAAGTGGGCGGCAGTCCCCCAGGCAGCGGCGCCAGGAGGCGCCTCCAACGGAGCTTCGCCCCGGCCATGCAAGTCGGCCTTCATCAGCAGTGTTGGGCAAGTTACTCAGGAAGTGTAATTAGTTACTTATTACTGATTACTCTTTTAAAAAGGTCATTCAATTATTTTACTTATTACTTGGTTTCAAAAGTAATTTGTTACATCATTCATTTGTTGCATCATTTCATTACATGAAACAGCACTTATCAAAGTTGTAAATGACCTGCATATAAACACAGACTCTAAAAAGATATCTGTTCTAGTCCTTCTGGATGTCAGTGCCGCTTTCCACACTGTTGACCACGATATTTTATTATAGACAGGTAGGAAAAATGGGTCGGGCTATCCGGCCCAGTTCTAAACTGGATTAGAACCTATCTATATGACAGGCAATTTTTTGTGTCTGTTGGTGACTTCACCTCGGACAGAGTGCGCATCAAGTGCGGAGTACCCCAAGGCTCAATCCTTGGACGATTCTTTTTTAAGCTTTACATGCTCCCACTCTTACAGCTTATACAGAAACACAAAATAAATTATCATAATTATGCAGATGACTCTCAACTATATATATCGCTATCTCCTGATGACCTACTACATCCCATACATTCCCTTACCCAGTGTATCAATGACATCAATTTATGGATGTCAGAAAACTTTTTACAACTAAACAAAGACAAAACCGAAATACTCATCTTTGGTGCAAAGACAGAGACAAAAAATTGCAGCTCATCTCAGCTCTCTGTCTCTGGTGAGCAAAAACGAAGCCAGAAATTTTAGACAGCAATCTAAATTTTAACAGCTATATTAATCAATGAACAAGATCAGCCTTCTATCACTTAAAAAATATCTCAAAACTGAGTAAAAGAAAATCTAAACCAGAGTCTGAGAAGTTAATTCATGCTTTTATAACAAGTAGACTAGACTATTCACCGGCCTCCCTAACTCAGCTGTGACGCGACTGCAGCTAATTCAAAATGCAGCTGCACGTGTCATCACTGGGATTAAAACATTTGAACATATCACACCTGTTCTCAAGTCTCTACATTGGCTCCCCGTCAAAACCAGAATCGAGTTTAAAATCTTGCTACTTATTTATAAAGCTTTAAATGACCTTGCACCTCAGTATATCAAAGACATGCTAATTATATACAATCCAGCAAGATCTCTCAGATCCACAGACAGCGGCCTTTTAACCATCCATAGCAAGTCTAAAGCAGGGGAGGCTGCCTTTTGTATCTATGCCCCAAAGAGATGGAACACCCTGACTGAGAACCTGAGAGAGGCCCCCACACTGAACACCTTTAAAAGCAGATTAAACACCTTTCTTTTTACAACAGTTTATGGCTAGGTTATTGGCTTCTTGGTGTGTGTGTGTGTGTGTGTGTGTGTGTGTGTGTGTGTGTTTACATTTGTATTTTTTTCTGCATTTTTGCAATTTTTACATTGTTTTGTCTTTGTATGTAAAGCACATTGTGTTGCCTTGTGTATGAAATGTGCTATAGAAATAAAGTTTGACTTGACTTGACTTGACTTGACATTACTCGTTATTTTACTATATTACTTTCCAGTTCCAAAAAAGTGACATACAACCTGTTTAACCAGCTGCTTTTACAACTGAATCCACTTAATTGGAACAATACTTAACTTTACAGCAGGAGTCAACATTCAGCCAAACTGCACACTTTTTATTTAGTTGCCTACCTAAGACAAAACAAATAATTTCCTTCTGGCAACGCAGAAGCCTCACATAGTCAGACCTATATATCCACACTGCGTTTTAGTGCTGTGCCAGTGCTGGAGAATGTAATGCAGTAACTTGAAGTTACTTGGATTAGTAACTGTAATGTAATTACTTTTTGAAAATTGTAGTCCCTTACATTACTAGTTACTTGTAAAAGTAATAGATTACAGTAACTAAGTTACTGCCCAACACTGTTCATCAGTCCGGATGATCCTCCGTGCCAGAGCTGCGGGACCTCAAGAGCTGAGCGTTCGCGGCACCGGGGAGAGAGAAGGGACCAGCAAACAGATGGGAGGACATGACACCGGGGAGAGAGAAGGAACCAGCAAACAGATGGGAGGACATGACACCGAGGAGAGAGAGAAGGAACCAGCAAACAGATGGGGGGACATGACACCGAGGAGAGAGAGAAGGAACCAGCAAACAGATGGGGGGACATGACACCGAGGAGAGAGAGAAGGAACCAGCAAACAGATGGGAGGACATGACACCGGGGAGAGAGAAGGAACCAGCAAACAGATGGGAGGACATGACACAGAGGAGAGAGAAGGAACCAGCAAACAGATGGGAGGACATGACACAGAGGAGAGAGAAGGAACCAGCAAACAGATGGGAGGACATGACACCGAGGAGAGAGAGAAGGAACCAGCAAACAGATGGGAGGACATGACACCGGGGAGAGAGAAGGAACCAGCAAACAGATGGGAGGACATGACACAGAGGAGAGAGAAGGAACCAGCAAACAGATGGGAGGACATGACACCGAGGAGAGAGAAGGAACCAGCAAACAGATGGGAGGACATGACACCGAGGAGAGAGAAGGAACCAGCAAACAGATGGGAGGACATGACACCGAGGAGAGAGAAGGAACCAGCAAACAGATGAGAGGACATGACACCGGGGAGAGAGAAGGAACCAGCAAACAGATGGGAGGACATGACACCGGGGAGAGAGAAGGGACCAGCAAACAGATGGGAGGACATGACACAGAGGAAAGAGAAGGAACCAGCAAACAGATGGGAGGACATGACACCGGGGAGAGAGAAGGGACCAGCAAACAGATGGGAGGACATGACACCAAGGAGAGAGAAGGAACCAGCAAACAGATGGGAGGACATGACACCGAGGAGAGAGAAGGAACCAGCAAACAGATGGGAGGACATGACACCGAGGAGAGAGAGCAGGAACCAGCAAACAGATGGGAGGACATGACACCGAGGAGAGAGAAGGAACCAGCAAACAGATGGGAGGACATGACACCGAGGAGAGAGAGAAGGGACCAGCAAACAGATGGGAGGACATGACACCGAGGAGAGAGAAGGAACCAGCAAACAGATGGGAGGACATGACACCGAGGAGAGAGAGAAGGGACCAGCAAACAGATGGGAGGACATGACACCGAGGAGAAAGAGAAGGAACCAGCAAACAGATGGGAGGACATGACACCGAGGAGAGAGAGAAGGAACCAGCAAACAGATGGGAGGACATGACACCGAGGAGAGAGAAGGAACCAGCAAACAGATGGGAGGACATGACACCGAGGAGAGAGAAGGAACCAGCAAACAGATGGGAGGACATGACACCGAGGAGAGAGAAGGGACCAGCAAACAGATGGGAGGACATGACACCGAGGAGAAAGAGAAGGAACCAGCAAACAGATGGGAGGACATGACACCGAGGAGAGAGAGAAGGAACCAGCAAACAGATGGGAGGACATGACACCGAGGAGAGAGAAGGAACCAGCAAACAGATGGGAGGACATGACACCGAGGAGAGAGAAGGAACCAGCAAACAGATGGGAGGACATGACACCGAGGAGAGAGAAGGAACCAGCAAACAGATGGGAGGACATGACACGGAGGAGAGAGAAGGAACCAGCAAACAGATGGGAGGACATGACACCGAGGAGAGAGAAGGAACCAGCAAACAGATGGGAGGACATGACACCGAGGAGAGAGAAGGAACCAGCAAACAGATGGGAGGACATGACACCGAGGAGAGAGAAGGAACCAGCAAACAGATGGGAGGACATGACACCACGGGGAGAGAGAAGGAACCAGCAAACAGATGGGAGGACATGACACCACGGGGAGAGAGAAGGAACCAGCAAACAGATGGGAGGACATGACACCGAGGAGAGAGAAGGGACCAGCAAACAGATGGGAGGACATGACACCGAGGAGAGAAAAGGAACCAGCAAACAGATGGGAGGACATGACACCACGGGGAGAGAGAAGGAACCAGCAAACAGATGGGAGGACATGACACCACGGGGAGAGAGAAGGAACCAGCAAACAGATGGGAGGACATGACACCACGGGGAGAGAGAAGGAACCAGCAAACAGATGGGAGGACATGACACCGAGGAGAGAAAAGGAACCAGAAAACAGATGGGAGGACATGACACCAAGGAGAGAGAAGGAACCAGCAAACAGATGGGAGGACATGACACCACGGGGAGAGAGAAGGAACCAGCAAACAGATGGGAGGACATGACACCACGGGGAGAGAGAAGGAACCAGCAAACAGATGGGAGGACATGACACCGAGGAGAGAGAGAAGGAACCAGCAAACAGATGGGAGGACATGACACCGAGGAGAGAGAAGGAACCAGCAAACAGATGGGAGGACATGACACCAAGGAGAGAGAGAAGGAACCAGCAAACAGATGGGAGGACATGACACTGAGGAGAGAGAAGGAACCAGCAAACAGATGGGAGGACATGACACCGAGGAGAGAAAAGGAACCAGCAAACAGATGGGAGGACATGACACAGAGGAGAGAGAGAAGGGACCAGCAAACAGATGGGAGGACATGACACCGAGGAGAGAAAAGGAACCAGCAAACAGATGGGAGGACATGACACCGAGGAGAGAAAAGGAACCAGCAAACAGATGGGAGGACATGACACCACGGGGAGAGAGAAGGGACCAGCAAACAGATGGGAGGACATGACACCACGGGGAGAGAGAAGGGACCAGCAAACAGATGGGAGGACATGACACCGAGGAGAGAGAAGGAACCAGCAAACAGATGGGAGGACATGACACCACGGGGAGAGAGAAGGGACCAGCAAACAGATGGGAGGACATGACACCACGGGGAGAGAGAAGGAACCAGCAAACAGATGGGAGGACATGACACCGAGGAGAGAGAAGGAACCAGCAAACAGATGGGAGGACATGACACCGAGGAAAGAGAAGGAACCAGCAAACAGATGGGAGGACATGACACCGAGGAGAGAGAAGGAACCAGCAAACAGATGGGAGGACATGACACCGAGGAGAGAGAAGGAACCAGCAAACAGATGGGAGGACATGACACCGAGGAGAGAGAAGGAACCAGCAAACAGATGGGAGGACATGACACAGAGGAGAGAGAAGGAACCAGCAAACAGATGGGAGGGCATGACACCGAGGAGAGAGAAAAGGAACCAGCAAACAGATGGGAGGACATGACACCGAGGAGAGAGAAGGAACCAGCAAACAGATGGGAGGACATGACACCACGGGGAGAGAGAAGGAACCAGCAAACAGATGGGAGGACATGACACCACGGGGAGAGAGAAGGGACCAGCAAACAGATGGGAGGACATGACACCGAGGAGAGAGAAGGAACCAGCAAACAGATGGGAGGACATGACACTGAGGAGAGAGAAGGAACCAGCAAACAGATGGGAGGACATGACACAGAGGAGAGAGAAGGAACCAGCAAACAGATGGGAGGACATGACACCGAGGAGAGAGAAGGGACCAGCAAACAGATGGGAGGACATGACACCGAGCAGAGAGAAGGAACCAGCAAACAGATGGGAGGACATGACACCAAGGAGAGAGAGAAGGAACCAGCAAACAGATGGGAGGACATGACACCGAGGAGAGAGAAGGAACCAGCAAACAGATGGGAGGACATGACACCGAGGAGAGAGAAGGAACCAGCAAACAGATGGGAGGACATGACACAGAGGAGAGAGAAGGAACCAGCAAACAGATGGGAGGACATGACACAGAGGAGAGAGAAGGAACCAGCAAACAGATGGGAGGACATGACACCGAGGAGAGAGAAGGAACCAGCAAACAGATGGGAGGACATGACACAGAGGAGAGAGAAGGAACCAGCAAACAGATGGGAGGACATGACACAGAGGAGAGAGAAGGAACCAGCAAACAGATGGGAGGACATGACACAGAGGAGAGAGAAGGAACCAGCAAACAGATGGGAGGACATGACACAGAGGAGAGAGAAGGAACCAGCAAACAGATGGGAGGACATGACACCAAGGAGAGAGAAGGAACCAGCAAACAGATGGGAGGACATGACACAGAGGAGAGAGAAGGAACCAGCAAACAGATGGGAGGACATGACGAGGGTGGCATGGAGAGACAGATGCAAGCTTCCTCCATGTTCCTGCCCTGGAATCCAGCCTGGTTTCCACCCTCATCCAGCCTGGTTTCCACCCTCATCCAGCCTGGTTTCCACCCTCATCCAGCCTGGTTTCCACCCTCATCCAGCCTGGTTTCCACCCTCATCCAGCCTGGTTTCCACCCTCATCCAGCCTGGTTTCCACCCTCATCCAGCCTGGTTTCCACCCTCATCCAGCCTGGTTTCCACCCTCATCCAGCCTGGTTTCCACCCTCATCCAGCCTGGTTTCCACCCTCATCCAGCCTGGTTTCCACCTTCATCCAGCCTGGTTTCCACCCTCATCCAGCCTGGTTTCCACCTTCATCCAGCCTGGTTTCTACCCTCATCCAGCCTGGTTTCCACCTTCATCCAGCCTGGTTTCTACCCTCATCCAGCCTGGTTTCCACCTTCATCCAGCCTGGTTTCCACCCTCATCCAGCCTGGTTTCCACCTTCATCCAGCCTGGTTTCTACCCTCATCCAGCCTGGTTTCCACCTTCATCCAGCCTGGTTTCTACCCTCATCCAGCCTGGTTTCCACCTTCATCCAGCCTGGTTTCCACCCTCATCCAGCCTGGTTTCCACCTTCATCCAGCCTGGTTTCTACCCTCATCCAGCCTGGTTTCCACCTTCATCCAGCCTGGTTTCTACCCTCCTACCCAGCGAGACTTTCGCACTTCCGGGCCGTATGTGGTAAAGGCAATGGGGTTTTTGTATGGGGGTTTTGGTTACGCTGAATACACGAAATAAGGTCTGTGGTTAACAAACGAGGACAACTTTTACGATTTTTGAAGCGTAAATGCGTTTTTTTAATGCACTTTTCAGAAAACTCTTCAAAGGTCATAAAAGTGGTCCTCATTTGTGAAGATGATCTTGCTGAACACAAACTTCACTGTTTCCTATTAGCTTTTGTTAACCACAGAGCTTATTTCATGCATTTCACGGAAATTCCCATACAAAAATCCCATTGCCTTTTCCCCCAAGAACCAGGAAGTGCAGGGACTCATCATCCCTGCGGTATTCTATTCGCAAAAACACTGCAACAGGAAGTAAGCTCGGGGCAATTTAGAATGTTTATGTTGTCAAGTTAAAACCGTCTGTATTGCCAGCAGGGCCAGCTGGGCCGGGGCGGGCCGGCCCGCCACCGCTCAGCAGAATCAAAGGTTTAAACGGCGAGAAGTGACGCTCAGAGGCTTTTCTCTGTGGCTGCAGATGCAGGTGGAGAAAGGGCAACCTCTCACTTTACAACAGTGCTGCAAAGGTCACAGCGTGTCTCTCGACGTGCGCCCAACGGCATGTTTACCCCCACTGGGTGCCCCACACACACGCACACGCACACGCACACACACACGCACACACGCACACACACACACACACACACACACACACACACACACACACACACACACACACACACACACACACACACACACACACACACACACACACACACAAGCAGCCCCCAGGAGAGTAAGAAGTGAAACTGTGTAAACACGCTGCACTTGTTTAACTTCCTCGTTAAGAGGCTGATTGCTGATTGGACGGAGTTATTTAGTAAAAGCAACATGGAAAGTGTTTCGACACCATGAGGAACGGCTGACCTATTTCACCATCTGTTGTTGGCACATCTCTTTTATCAGCATTAATCTGGCTTGTTGCCGTCGCAGCACCGCCCGCTGTTCCAGAGACGGGAAAGTAACTGAGTACAAATACTTTGTTACTGTACTTAAGTAGGATTTTCAGGTATCTGAGTATTTTTCGGATGTTTTACTTTTACATTTTAAGACAAATATTTGTACTTTCTACTCCTTACATTTTCAAAACAGGCAGTTAGGCTACTACAGTCTTAATGCACGGCAGGCAAAAACGATGTTAAGGTTGTCATGTCTTTCTCGTCTCGTGCTCTCCCCGGGTTCAGGCATTCTTTTTTGCGGAAGAAATATCACACAAATTATGAATCAAACTAAAGTCTTTATACATCTTATTAAGACATGTTTTGGAGGGGATCTTTTAAGTTGAATAGTCCTCACATTATATTAATATGGTGCGCATTTCAGTTAGCGTTGCACAGAAACAGCCGGTAGAATTACTTGTTACTTTTATACTTTATTACTTTTCAGAGCCTGTACTTTTTTACTTGTACTTGAGTATACAAGTTGAATCAGTACCTCTACTTTTACATTTTTTTTTTTTACACAAGTAACTGTACTTCTGCTTATTAAGGAATATGTGTTACTTGTGTTCCCATCTCTGGAAGAACGCTGCATCTGTCCGACCCGACCCGGGGAGGCGGGGTCCAGGTGGACTTCAGTGTGAAGGATTAGGACTTTGCTCTGTGAAACATGCACAAAATTAATTGGACATTAGCGGTGGTGACAGCAGCCCGTGCCGCGTTAGCGTTAGTGCCACTCGCTCCATGATGTACAGCACATCCTGCTCCACTTCACATCGTTAATACCCGTCAAAGAGAGAGAGAGAGGGAGAGAGAGAGAGAGAGAGAGTGTGAGAGAGAGAGAGAGAGAGAGAGAGAGAGAGAGAGAGAGAGAGAGAGAGAGAGAGAGAGAGAGCAGCCTCACCGTATGTTTCCTTCTGGCCACTCAGCAGATTTACATGATGAATCATGCAAGTGCCGTGAAGACGCCGGGCGGCGTTCCAACCCTCTGATTGGCTACTGCCCTGATGAGGTGGTTGAACTTTGACCTGTTTGACAAAAGAGAGCAGCGACACAGAGACACACACACACACACACACACACACACACACACACACACACACACACACACACACACACACACACACACACACACACACACACACACACACACACTAAATACATATATACAATACACAAATACAAATACGCTGGTCTGGATCAGGTCTGTGTGGTGGTCTGGATCAGGGTATCTGTGATGGTCTGGATCAGGTTTCTATGGTGGTCTGGATCAGGGTTTCTGTGGTGGTCTACTCTGGATCAGGTCTTAGTGGTCTGGATCAGGTCTCTGTGATGGTTTGGATGAGGTCTCTGTAGTGCCAGTGGTCTGGATCAGGTCTCTGTGGTGGTCTGGATGAGGGTCTCTGTCTTAGTGTGGATCAGGTCTCTGTGGTGGTCTGGATGAGGGTCTCTGTCTTAGTGTGGATCAGGTCTCTGCGGTGATCTGGATCAGGCTCTCTGTTGTAGTCTGGATCAGGTCTTTGGGTGTTTCTCTGCTGGAGGTTTGGGACAGTCAGCAGGTGCTGCAGCTCTCTCTCTCTGTTTAGAAGATGTAGGCCGCTGAGCCCATTCAGTCTGATGACGAGCGTGTGATTTAGTGCGCGGGGCTGCGGGCGGGGAGGCGCCGCGTAGGCACCGGCCTACTTTATCATCATTATTTTCAAAAGCCTTGACTCGTCGGACCGCTTGGTCAGCGCATTCTGCCAGCGCTGTGTACCTGTGTGTATTTGTGTGTACTTCCTGTGGCGGCTGTGGGCTGGCCTCCTTTTTCCCACTGCCTCAGCAGTCTGGCGACCTGTGGCGTCGTCACACCGTCACGAAGCACAGCATTGTGGGAGATAGGCAGGTGGGAGCAGAGAATACACGCAGGCGGATTCTCCACTTCCTGTCCCATGAGAGGGAGGGTGTCTCTGATAGGCTGGACCCAGCGGACCGAACCTCCAACCCACAAACTAACAGCCAGATGACGAGGGGTGAATTTTTATATAATTCATCCGTTTATACAGTCTATGCAAAAATAAGTCTGATTGCATAGAAGTCAATGGGGAAATGAACCTACTTGTCACTTGATGTATGGCCTCAGTAATCAGTTTATGGTCTCAGTCACTAGTTTCAAGTCTCCTTCCTTCAAACCAAAGATAATATAGGGTTCCAGATGTATGGAGTTAGATTCAAGCACTCCTTTGTGCACCAGTCAATCCTAAAACTAAACGAGTTTAATCCCAGACCAAATGTAGGTTAAAGGGTGTTGACTGTTGTCTTCTGTGATTGTGATGACTTGTTAATGTCCTGTCTCTCTCTTTTGTGATGTTGTAAATAGAGCTGCTGTGATGCAAGGAAGTTGTCAGACTTGTCTGACAATAAAGTATTATTGTATCGTATCGTATCGTATTGTTCAATACAGCATGCAAAGCAGGCCAAGAGAGGCGTCAAACAAATGGTTCCACATAACACACCAAAACACTACATTACATAGAAATAATCAAGGAGAAAAACACAATGGCGAAAACATATATATATATATATATATATATATATATATATATATATATATATGTTATATACATATCCATATACAGTACATAGATGCAGTAACGAGAGTTCAGCTTCAGATCTGAGTAAAGTTCTTATGTAAGATGGCAGCTGCCCCAGAATGGCTTTGTACACAAACAGATACCAGAGGGACGTTCAAATTAAATACAAAATGTCCCAGCCAGACTGTTGTACTGTTATTAATTGGCCAAGTGCAGCCAATAGGAGGAGGCCCCTCTGCCAATTAGACAGCATGGATCAAATGTTTGCCTGGCTAAGCAGCAGGGGCATGTTGGCCTCAGCCAATTAAGACACAACAACTGGGGGGCGGAGCCTGGGCGCCTAACGGTGTTTAACAGACTGATGCGTGGTGTAGGCTAAAAGGCCTCTGCGGAGGTCACGTGTTAGCTTGTCAGCGGAGACATTCCCTACCCGCTCGTGTCACCACCGACATTCACTCCTCCTCCCTGATAGCGTCTACTCGGCCCAATCAATTTTAATTAGTCACTTCACTCACTTCTCACGCCACCGAACCCGTCAATCACATCGCACATCAGCCCGCGGAAACCAGGCGCCTTTCCCAACAGAGAACGATCTCACCGCCACCGCCAGATAACGCTGGGGCCATGTACACACACACACACACACACACACACACACACACACACACACACACACACCTACCTCCTACGCGTGCGTCTCTCTCACCTCGGAGAGAGCGCCTTGTCGTCGTTGGGTTTGGCGCCTCAGACTGAAGCCCAGGTGACGGCAGCTGTTCTCCTCACAGCCTTCGTTTGCTAATTAGACAGAGAAGTTATTAATTTAATTAGAATCTGTTGATTCTGCGTCCCAGGATTTAACTCTCAGCGGACGTCGCACTTCATCTGGCACACGTCTATGCACTTGACAAAACGGAACGTCAATAGGAGTGTGTGTGTGTGTGTGTGTGCGTGTGTGTGTGTGTGTGCGTGTGTGTGTGTGTGTGTGTGAGTGTGTGCGTGTGTGTGCGCGTGCGTGCGCACATGTGTTTGTGTGCATGTGTGTGTGCGTGTGTGTGCTTGTGTGTGTGTGTGTGCTTGTACAGCTATCTTAGTGAGGACTAATGTGCATTTTCTACCTGCGAAGTGAGGACATTCTAGTAAAGTGAGGACATTCTAGTAAAGTGAGGACATTCTAGTAAAGTGAGGACATTCTAGTAAAGTGAGGACATTCTAGTAAAGTGAGGACATTCTAGTAAAGTGAGGACATTCTAGTAAAGTGAGGACATTCTAGTAAAGTGAGGACATTCTAGTAAAGTGAGGACATTCTAGTAAAGTGAGGACATTCTAGTAAAGTGAGTGCCGGTCCGCACTTTCTCACACACCTTCAAAGGGCTGTTTGAAGGTTAAGAATTGGTTTTAAGGGCTACGTTAGAGTCTAGGTTAGCGTTAGGGTTATGCAGTTGTGATGGTTAAGTGTTATGTGTGTGTGTGTGTGTGTGCATGTGTATGTGTGTGTGTGTGTGTGTGTGTGTGTGTGTGTGTGTATGTGGGGGGGGGGGGGGGCGGCGGCATGCTGTTAATAATTGAGAGCGTTGCTGCAGCTGTGCCACCCGTCAGATTTCATGTCACTCTGCTGATGACATCACAGATGAAACATCTGTTTGTTGGTTTTTGTAAACGTCCCACAGAGGCAGAGGGTGCCTTCGGGAGGCAGAGGGTGCCTTCAAGTGCCGCCGGGAAAGTCCGACATCTGTACGCTCCCAGCCGGCTGCCACAGAGCGCTGCTTCACGGGCTAATTTGTCTGGAAGTTGTCAAACCTGGAAGACAAACAGTAAACAAACAGACATCCTGCAGCTTAACAAGCTCATTAGAACAACTTCACTCCAAAACACTGTTTTCTTCCTGCTGACTGACACAAAACTTTAGCTTAGCCAAACTTTGAGTGAATCATGTGACTTTGGAGAGAGCATTCATAATATTCATATACAATGTCCAAGTAAGGAAGTCACTAGTTTCTCACGCTGTTTGTTCAGCCAAAATGCCGGATACCTGTTGTGCTATCGGTTGCACTAACCGACGAGGAGACACGCCTGGCTTGTGCTTTTACAGAATGCCGTCGGAGAAAGAAAACTCAGAAAGAAGGAGGTTGTGGATTTGTGCGATTAGACGTGGTTCAGTCGCTGGGGAGGGCAAATGGCTACCATCAAAGTACACACGTCTTTTGCAGCCAACATTTCATCAAAGGTAAGCTCAAGTAACGTTAACGGGGTATTTTAATCATTATTGTAACGTTACTTGAGCTTACCTTTGATGAAATGTTGGCTGCAAAGACGTGTGTACAAACGGCTGAACAAACAGCATGAGAAACTAGTCGACGCGGCTGGCAGCGAATGAACAAGTTTGTTTTTTGACCGCCAGGTGGGCGTTCCCGGCAGCATGTAACGCCCCTTGAAAGCTATGAATAATGAACCACAAACAAAATGTAACAATTTGTGTGAATATACAGCAAGAGAACATCATCATACATGTACATATCAAACCATTTCACACAAATACAATTTATACAATCAATGACCGAAATAAGGAATAGGCTGAAGCCAAGGCTTATTTTTTGCCTATCCTGTAAGAAAGAGGGATAGAGTCAGAGAGAGAGAGGGGGGAGAGAACGAGAGAGGGAAGAGAGAATTGAATTAGTAGTAATTAGTAGCCTTTTAATTGGCCGTTTCGGTCATATAGGCTATAACATACACATTTAAAAATAGCCTATTCATTTCTTTAATAGGGTAGGGATGTGTGAGATTTTATTTCAATAGCCTATACCAGAATTGTCCACTCGGGTTAACCTATTGTTGCATGGTGCAATGTATACTATCAATGTTTACTATACTGGCCGGTGTTGTGTCAGAAAGTGATTTTCTGCCAGAAACTGACTTCGATCCACGGGACCACCACGCATAGCACAGCACAGCGCTGCCTCGGTGCCTGGGCAGTGACAAACCATGACAAACGAATTCTCATTGTTAAATCAAGGTGTGTTTTTTCTGCAGTGTAGGTTAGTTGAAAATCAACGTGGCATTCTGAGGAGGGAATTGTGTGTCTGCGTGCGAGCCATCACGCTCAGGCGTACGTCTGCATTTGCGCTGAGACCAGCTATTTCCTGGCGTTAAAATTGAGAGCACCCAAGGCGATTTTTTCTAGCACATTGCGCTGAACCGCCTATTTTGGAACGGGCAACTCCCAAACCTCTCTTTGCGTTCGCCACATACCGACGGTATCTTCCCCACAGCGCTAAATGACACTTGCGCGAGACACATGATAGGCTAGAGGCCCACCGACACGCCTGGGCCACGCCTACACCTGTGTCATCACAGCGCAAAACTGGACGGTGCGCTGGGAAGATAGCAATAAGAGGCACGCAAACACAGCGCAAAGGCAGCGCAAACGATAGCGCCGTACAAAGATAGGGCCCAAAGACTTGAAACAAACATGGACAAGCTAGTGCCTGTAATTAGCTTTTTAGAGTTTACAGAGCGAACAGCCAATGAGAGGGCAGAATGGAAGAGTTATTATTATATATTAATAACAAGAAGATTATACTCAGGGAACTGTTGTTTCTTAGCAGTTAAACTATGTGATCTGTTTATGTCTATCTGCTGCATCTTAATGCTGTATTCATGTGTATATTAATACACTTGAAAAAAAGTGTACTGTGACAGCAAAGGACACATTTTATTTTATTTTTGACAGTAAAAAATGTGAACAAATTCTTTGTTATTTGGACTATTTTCACAGTGTAGAATAATACTAAAGACGCCAACATTATGAAATAACCCAAATGGAATTATGCAGCGACCAAAAGAGTGCTGAACAAATCAAAACTATATTTGAGATGATTTGCCTTGATGGAAAGGCAGAGGCTTTGGAAAGACATTCGTAGGATTGATTCTGTTATTTTTCTATACTTTTTTGGGGTAGTGCTATTTTACATTGAGGTCAACGGGGAGAGGCTTGTGTTTCCCCCCTAAAAGGGGGCGGGAACATGTGCCGCGTACAAAATGATTTTTTTCTCTCATGTATTGTCCTGTTTTTTTTACCTCAGTACAGTACAAAATAAGAACTACAATATACAACCAGAAAGTCTAAATTTTCCACAGAAAATGTAGGTGTGCTCTTGCAATATCCCTGGCCTTATAGACTTGGCGTTCACTATGGTAAGCGGTGAATTTGTGATGAACACGTTACAAAGGCCTGCCATAACTGAAGCCTCTTATTTTATTTATCAGAGATAAGTGTCGCCATCAGACAGGATCCAGTACGCTCTGGTCAGCCTCTCTGTACAGTCTGGTCAGCCTCTATGTAGGGTCTGGTCAGCCTCTCTGTAGGGTCTGGTCTCTCTGTAGGGTCTGGTCAGCCTCTCTGTAGGTTCTGGTCAGCCTCTCTGTAGGGTCTGGTCTCTCTGTAGGGTCTGGTCAGCCTCTCTGTAGGGTCTGGTCTCTCTGTAGGGTCTGGTCAGCCTCTCTGTAGGGTCTGGTCAGCCTCTCTGTACAGTCTGGTCAGCCTCTCTGTAGGGTCTGGTCAGCCTCTCTGTAGGGTCTGGTCTCTCTGTAGGGTCTGGTCAGCCTCTCTGTAGGGTCTGGTCTCTCTGTAGGGTCTCGTCAGCCTCTCTGTACCATCTGGTCAGCCTCTCTGTAGGGTCTGGTCAGCCTCTCTGTAGGGTCTGGTCAGCCTCTCTGTAGGGTCTGGTCAGCTTCTCTGTAGGGTCTGGTCAGCCTCTCTGTAGGGTCTGGTCAGCCTCTCTGTAGGGTCTGGTCAACCTCTCTGCATGGTCTGGTCTCTCTGTAGGGTCTGGTCAGCCTCTCTGTAGGGTCTGGTCTCTCTGTAGGGTCTGGTCAGCCTCTCTGTAGGGTCTGGTCTCTCTGTAGGGTCTGGTCAGCCTCTCTGTAGGGTCTGGTCAGCCTCTCTGTAGGGTCTGGTCAGCCTCTCTGTAGGGTCTGGTCAGCCTCTTCTCTGTAGGGTCTGGTCAGCCTCTCTGTACGGTCTGGTCAGCCTCTCTGTGCAGTTCAAAGTCACAAACTTCACAAGGTTAACCCAGACGCTTTGACAAGGTTAACTCAGATGGTTTGAACCGTCACAAACTTCACAAGATTTGAAGCGCCGGAATGAAGAAGAGAGAGAAGAGAGAGAAAAGGACACTTTCATTTGAGACACGGCGCCCCCCCCCCCCCCCCCCCCCACCCTTCCCCCCCCACCAGCGGTGACCCTTGACCCTCTCAGGCTGTGGGCAGATGAGGAACGGAGGGATTTCAGTGGCTCCTTCTTTCATCAGCTTTGCTGTAATTAGCCCGGGCCCAGATCTCCTTTGTGGGCTCAGAGAGAGAGAGAGAGAGAGGGTTTGGTTAGAGAGAGGCAGTGTCTTTGTGCCTCCACACCTTTTCTATTTCCCCTTAACAAGCTCCCAACCAACTGGGTCTCAGGAGGAGGCTGATAACCCCCTATCTCTCACTCTCTCTCTCTCTGTGTCTCTCTCTCTCTGTGTCTCTCTCTCTGTCTCTCTCTGTCGGTCTCTCTCTCTCTGTCTGTCTGTGTCTCTCTCTCTCTTTCTCTCTCTCTCTCTCTGTCGGTCTCTCTCTCTTTCTCTGTCTCTCTCTCTCTCTCCTCCGTCTTATCTTCCAGCACACAATTAGCCGCTCTATCGCTCATCACCTCCCCACTGTTTTACCTTCGGAAAAAAAGGTGGACGTCTTTCGTGGCGGCTCTCCTCTCGCTGAGTTAACGGCCGTTTCCCCGTTTCGTTCTGAGATAGAGTCACGACGAACGAGGGTTATCTGCCTCCACAATGTTCTCTGCTGCTGCTCAAACCATTTTGTTAGAAACTGAACATTTACCCGTTTAAAGATGCCAGTACGTACTCATTCTTTCTTTCTTTCTTTCTTTCTTTTTATTTCCACTATACCAGGTCCTCCTGCTTTAAGTTGTGTCTCCAGTGGCAAAGCAGTGGTGGCCAGGGTGGGAATTTCACGGAGGAATTTCATGGCCCCTCCCTCTGGCCGTGAAGCCCTAAGATCCCTAAGGGTGCTTTCTCACTGGGATTGATTGCTTTCGTCTCCGAGTACGATTGTCCCCCTGCCCCCTCCCCTCTCCCCCGCTGGTCAGCTTTCACATGACACATTTATTCCGTGCTCAGGAACACTTGCAGTTGTACACTTGCGTCACCGACTACGCCTGGAGTGTATCCTCACCCGTGTGTTGCCTACGTGGTTCGGTACAGTTGGCATTCACATTCGCAAGTGTTCCGTCCTCCGGGCGAGCGTTCCCCACACCACCTTTTCAAGTGGACCTTGTCACCGTTTGCTGTTCCGGAATGCAACATTCACCCTCATCAAGCAAAGCCCCGGTCGACAGCAGACGTTTGCTCTAACTTCATTTGGTTTTAAAGTATTACACAGTGACAAGTTCAACCGGCTGATTTTTCTTTTCTCTTCAGAGCTGTTCACCTCCGACATTGCTGGAGAAATTTACAATGCAGAGTGATGCAGTGGCATTGGTAATGTGTTAAAGACTCTCGGTGTCCTCCATATGAGATGAAAAGCCACTCAGCCGTGTTCTGTCTCAGATATGGTCCGTTGATAACACCAACACAAGGACCCTCTCCACATAGACTCTCTGTTCAGAGAACCCTGAACGTCACTCAAGTCGAAAAAGAGAGAATCTCTGAAAGAGATTCAACAAAGTCTGACAAGCTCGTTGATTAGTCACACTCTCCAAAACCACTCGGTACTTTTCATAGTTCAATGGAGCCTCCTCTTATAGCGGATTTGCTTTGTTAAAAGTTCTGTCAAATAGTTGCCCGTGTTTTGAGCCCTGCTCGCTCATGGCTAGCCACCATCTGATGATAATGAATGACATGCAAATATAAATCTTACCCGAGCAGACATGCTCCGCGGCCTGCGGCCTCAAATCTGTTGTTCATAGAAAGACTGTGTGTGTGTGTGTGTGTGTGTGTGTGTGTGTGTGTGTGTGTGTGTGTGTGTGTCCGTGCAGCTGTTGCTCGCTCTCCGGCGACAGATCCAGAAGCTGCAGAGATATTCGCAGATGTTGACCACTCTAAAGCCGAGGTTACACTACAAGACTATGCGTCTAACACCAGTCTGCAGTTGCTGTGGCCGGTTAGCACCAACATCTGTAAGTGTATGAGGGCTACAGATTCTAATAGTCAAGTGTGTGTGATGGGAACAGATCCCGGTGCCAGTTGGAGCCACAAACGATTAGATCAAACATGTTTGAATTTCCAAGCCGACTCTGGACGCAGTTGGGTAGTGTAACTCACCAACAACTCAAATGCGTAGGATGTATGTAAGGGTTAATGCACGACGAGGTGTCCATTATCACTTTTTAAGGGACGTCGTGGAGGCGTGAACCGTAACTGGGTCGTCTAAACTCGCATTCCAGGGAATTGCGTTAATGTCTGCGGGTCTTATAAGACGTAAATGGCGCAAGGCAGGAGTGAAAACTATCTGCTTTCAGTATGTTGGAGGTATGTTTTGTACAAGGACATCTCTCAGTGTGTTGCTGTTAACTCCCCATTTTGTTGTTTTGTTTTTGTTGATCTCGTCTTTTTCCTCTTTGACTTGATTTGTATCAGTGAAAATAAGAGGCAGTGCGCGCTCTCCCAGAGCGCCTGGCTGCTGGTTGCTGTAAGTTGTAAACAGAGGGTTTGACAGTTGACAGCTGAGAGCCCGGCTTCTGTCAGCTGACCAGAACAGAGCCGGCTTCTCTCAGGAGAGGGAATCTCCGAAACGAAAATCAAAATTGTAAATAAGAGTTATTTTTGATAAACTGAGCACACAGGGGTGATTTAAATAGTTACTTTGACCGACTAATTTTTTTTCTCAACTTCCAAAAGTGTCATATTACCCCTTAACGGGGGTATAGAGCTCAAACTGCTCTCTTGATAACACTGTTGAAACTATGTGGCATTGATATGAATGGTGAACAGACCATTTGGCTGAATGACTTTACCAACTGTACATTATCACTTTTTAATGGACACCCTGCAGCCAATCAGAATCGAGTATTCACCCAGACCATGGTATAAAGCATGACAGTCTAGGCTAGACTGTAGGATAGTCTACACTGACTAGACAACTTTCAAAATCTTTAACAGATGAGAACACTGGGAGTATATACTAACCGACTGGTTTTTATGACGACTGAAAAACTAGGTGACACACTGCACAACTATCTCAGACGAGGGACCACACACTACACGACTGCCTCAGACGAGGGACCACACACTACACGACTACCTCAGAGCAGGGACCACACACTACATGACTGCCTCAGACGAGGGACCACACACTACACGACTACCTCAGAGCAGGGACCACACACACTAGGCGACTTGTCACAGCAACTGAAGCCAAGTGAAACTTAGCAAACTCACATGAAAACAAGAGCTCTCGCAGCTAGTAACCATACTGGAAGCTAGGTGATTTTACCTTCAAAATAAAAGCGCTAATTTATTACTGCATTACTCTCTAAATCGGCTTTTCAAAGGCACAACATTGTATCTTCATTTACAACAGGTTTCTCTGCAAAGGTTTTCTTTATTTCCTCTTTGGTACTTGGGGCATTTCGGATCACACACAAAGACAAACAAACAAACAAAAAACCTTAGCAACAGTACTTTTGTAAACATTTTATTTTGAAGGTTATAACCGGAAGTTTCCGTTTTATTCTGGCTGACTTGACACTGCTTCACCGTGCTATTTATTACATGGTCGATGGAGCAAATGGCTGAGTTTGCGGTGTTTATGTTGATGTTGTAACGTAGTTGTATCTGTATTTGATTCCCGTGTACCTTGGTATCAGAAGTATAATGTATTCATAGTATTCCCATGATGTCACAAGCATTTTCCTACCAATATGGCGCTACAATACAAACAGCTCATTGGCTGTTTGTGTCACTTGATTGTAATCACCTGTTAATTGAATACAATCACCTGCTATTTTCCTACCAAGATGGCCGTGTGGTGATGTAACAGAATACTATCAATTGTATGAAGAACTAGTTGACTGCTTCTTGGTGTGTGGCTTGTGACTGCAGCTTCATCGTTTTTCAGTGGCTATTGACAGGATCAAGTTGATGAGTTGTCAGTGAGTTTACACTACACAACATGTTTGATATCATCTTCGAGGCTCCGACTGGTGTCGGGAGGCAGTCATCACACACTTGATGATTGGAATCACTATAGTGTACCGGCAGGAGGTGGAGACATGGCGTCTATATTTAATATGTCAGTGGTATCTACCCTACACTAAAAGAAAGATACAAGGGACAGATACACTGAGGCAGCTGTGAGGCGGTTTCCGTGCGTACTCCCCGGGGCAGAACACATTCATGCTGCTCCTGTACTTCTGAAACAACAAGTACTGATTAAAAAAAAAAAAAAAGTACTGCAAAAAACAACAGGACGAGGAGAGGAGGAACTCTCTGAGTCTCTTACTCGTCATTTCATCACTGGATGCTAAATGAGAGCAGATGATGATTCCTCCCTCTATGTGTCTCTGATCTCACTGGAAGCTAAGTGAGACCAGATGAAAGGAGGAGGGAGCATCTTGAGAATCGGCCAGCATTTTGCCAATCTGTTGCCGTGGTGACGGTACGAGTCTCCTGTCTCTCTCTCCCCCCCCCCCTCCCCCTCTCATTCGCTCTCTCTCTCTGGGTGGGCGGTGTAGTTAATATTCATTATGTTCATTACATTCATTATGTCTGACAGTAAACGGAGCTTTTGTTCTGTGTTGATGCGGCTCTGAGAATCCTCCATTTCCTGCCTGTCTACTCCTGCCTCCATATCTGCTCTCCCTCCCTCTCCCTCGCTCTCTCTCTCTACCTCTCCCCCTCTCCCTCTGTCTCTCCCCCTCTCTCCCCCCGTCCCCCAGCTCTCTGATGCTTGGAGCTTAGTCTATTCACCAGAGAGCCGGAGCAACAGCCTTCCGCTGCCCACACACACACACACACACACACATACACGCACGCACACTCTCTCTCTCTCTCTCTCTTTCTCTCTCGTACACACACACACACACACACACACACACACACACACACACACACACACACACACACACACACACACACACACACACACAGGTTTACAGACACAATAGGCCTCAAAGAATTGGACTTGAGATAATTGTGTTGCGAACCCATTTCATCTGGAATGGGATCACATGGCCCCCAGCCAGCCCAGCACCCCCCCCCCCCCAGCCAGCACCAGCCCCCCCCCCTCCCCAGCCAGCCCAGCTCCCCCCCCCCCCCCCAGCCAGCCCAGCTCCCCCCCTCAGCCAGCCCAGCTCCGCCCCCAGCCAGCCCAGCCCCCCCCCCAGCCAGCCCAGCACCCCCCCAGCCAGCCCAGCCCCCCCCCCCCCAGCCAGCCCAGCTCCCCCCCAGCCAGCCCAGCCCCCCCCCCCCCCCTCAGCCAGCCCAGCTCACCCCCAGCCAGCCCAGCTCCCCCCCTCCAGCCAGCCCAGCCCCCCCCCCCCTCAGCCAGCCCAGCTCACCCCCAGCCAGCCCCCCCCCCCCCCCCTCAGCCAGCCCAGCTCCGCCCCCAGCCAGCCCAGCTCCGCCCCCAGCCATGCCCAGCCGCCAGAATCACATGCCGGCATTGTACGTTTCTGGAATCCACGGAAATGTAGAATATGAACATTTCTGAAGCAAATATTATGTTGGATATCACGTTTCTAGATATGCTTCTGTTCTGAGTGTACAGTAAGGGACCTGTAGTATTTTAACCCCAACCCAAACCATAACCCTAACCAAATTGCTTTATTTGCATTTAATGTTGGAACAGTTTTCAAATTACCTGCCGTTTTGTTCCAAATTACATTGAGTGTAGATGTAAAATACCACCTTTTAGGCACATATTTTGCAGACGTTTTGCTTCAAATTTGGTCAGCAGACATGTAAAATGCCAACGTTTTATTTTGGCAATTGGGTTGCCCCATGCTGAACTTTATTATTATTATTATTATATTTTATTATCTTATTATAAACCAAACATCAAATATAACATCTCCACCCTCTTTGCTTTGCTCATATAGTCTTCAACTAAAATCGCAATATAAAACATAAAACACATTTTAAACTTTTTTTTTTTTATTGACTTTGCAATTCCAATCCAAAACAGCAGAGGGTGCTGCAGCACCTGCAGTGCCCCCACTTCCCGCGGTCCTGTGTGGCATAATACTGTTGACCTGCTATCTCTGCCTAAAGATCCTTATAAGACGAAAAATGGTGGTAGGTTGGAAGTGTAAGAGGAGGAACTGCATTTCAATTTTTTTTATTATTGATTAATCTATTTCCAGACACACACATATAGGTTTTGCATTGCACTTTTCTTCTATCTCGCCCACACAGTTCAGTATGTTTTGTTCTCCACATGAGCTGATGATGGCCGTTGTATAATCTTTTGATCAAACTGACCTGAGATCATGAGATGTTAGAAACACTGTCTGGCTTTGCGGCTTTGTAACGACGCAAAACGTTGTTATGTAATTGAGCCGTTTTGCAGCAGGGGGGGTCAGAGGTCAGAGGGGCACGGCAGTGCGATGCTAGGCGGGTCGCTAATGAGACAGAGGGTCCAGAGATGAATAGCTACGTCTGGATGCTCCTCGCCACCCTGTGAATAACAGCTCAGATACCATCCACAAGTCATTAAAAAATAATGCCGAGTGAAAAGACGCAGGAGAAAGAAAAGACAAATGAGACCCAGCAAACACCTGAAGTCGAACCCGAGAAACCGACGGAGAAAAACAAATAACAATCTACAGTGCAGTCAAATATAAACATTATTATAGTCAGAATCTGCCTCTCTGCTGCTGGCTTGCGGCTTCCATCCTGCAGGGGGCACTGTGGCTCTGTGTGTGTGTGTGTATGTGTGTAGGTGTGTGTGTGTCTGTGTGTGTGTGTAGGTGTGTGTGTGTCTGTGTGTGTGTGCGCGCACCTCTCCCCCCGTGCAGCCGGGGCCGCTCGCTGCAGCAGCAGCTCCATAGTGAAACGCCTCCCAGGCATCATTTCCTTGGTCAAAGTATAAAATGTTTGGTGCATAATGGAAGCAGGGAGAATATTAACGGGGCAAATATCTGATTTCATGCAAAATAAAAAATATCTGATATACAAAGAGAGGGATATGAAACACGTCTCCTGGTATTCCTGGTGTTGTAGTTTTAGGCAACTCGGCGGTAAACAAAATATGTTTTCACTACGGCAGGAAGAAAGGGCGAGTCAGGTAGGATGCTCAAGACGGAGAGAGAGAGAGAGAGAGAGAGCTCTACCTGTAACCTGCATTACATTAACGAACAGCATGCTTTCTTCACTGCGTCTCTTCCTATTGAACTGGAACCTGCTACCAGAACTTGTGACTTTATTATATTACTCATTTTAACTACACTGTACACCGCTTGGACTGTAAATTCCTATTTTACACTCCTCATGTTCATGCATAATTGCATTATATTGTACTGCACTTGCAATTTTTGTGATTTTGTCTTTTACATATCTTCTTTTTATCTTCTGAATATTGACATGACGGCTACGCTGCATACTGACACTAAGACAAATAACTCATATGTCATCTTTACATATTGTGGCAATAAAAGTGATTCTGATTCTAAAGTAGATGTAACAGCCAGCCAATCAGGGAGCAGAGTTTTTCCACCTGTGTCGTGGAGGGTTTGGACATTGCACTATCTAGAAGATAATATCAGTCTAGCACAGTGTAGATCAAGTCAAGTCACTCAAGTCAGACTCAAGTCAGACTTACTGTAAGTTGCACACACAGTGATTTAAGACTTGACTTGAGACTCATCCTCAAAAGAGATTCGGGACTTGTGAACAATATTTTATTAAGGAAGACGTGTCTACTAATAATAATGTCAAATAATCAAATGTGTGTAATGTGTGCTAATAGATAAAGGAGAGATGACAATCCAGTGCATGATTTGAATTGTAGTTTTAGCTGCAGTGTTCTAAGCAGACCGGGTGGATGCAGCAGATGAGAGAATGCTCATCCATAAGAGACTTGAGACTTGGACTTGCAAAAACATGGTGAGCATCTCTGGAATACATAGTGTCAGTATCAGTAGACTATAATACAGTGTACATGTGTGTAATGGAATACATACATACATACATACATAGATGCATACTCTCTCTCTCTCTCCCTCCCTCTCCCCTCTCTCTTTCCTCTCCATCTCCCCTCTCTCTCTCTCTTTCCTCTCTCTCTTTCTCCCTCTCCCCTCTCGCTCTCTCCAGCTGTCATCATCCGCTCCCCTGCTGCCTCGCTGGCTCCCCGTGAGGATGCTCGCGGTGCTGCAGCATGCTGTGCGGAGGCCCCTGCTGCCTCGCTGCTGGGGAGATGCCCGAAGAGACGAAGAGGAGAGGTGGAAGAAGAGTTTCTGCCAGACAAAGACTTCCTCGCTCCTCTCACACACACACACACACACACACACACACACACACACACACACACACACGCATGGACACGCACACACACACACAGACGCATGGACACGCACACACACACACACGCACACACAAACAC
>NC_139634.1:44393647-44426147 GCF_964638095.1 Poromitra crassiceps | reverse complement strand
CAGGAGCTGAAGGCTTTCGAATCCCTTGAGTCCTATAACTATTTAATCTGTGGCAATTGGTCTGACATTTTTTACTTTTGTGCCACCAACGACATCATCATCATCATCAAACATTGTCGTGACAGCAAAGGTAAATAACCTTAACGTTAAATGTTTGTTTGATCTGCCAATGTTTGCTACTAACGTTAGCCTATAGTCTCTTTCCCTTCACGTTTGTGGACAGTATAGCTAACACCCAGGCTTTTATTGCTGCTATTACTACAGCCGTGTATTATTACACAGCACACTATCGCTGTTGTGAAATAGCTCCTGACGCAGTAAAAACGGCATTAAATAGGCTAGTAAGTAACGTTGGCTAGCGTCCTAAGCTATGACAGCTGTCAGTCACTTTTAAACAGCGCGCGGCGGATTGTCAACAATATGGCGGCGGTGGGCGTGCCCGTACGTGAGTTACGTCAGTCGAACAAGCTCTATATCTGTTAGAATATAATTGGAGTCCCGCCACACGGCCACAGTTAGTGTCTGTGGCTCTGGGTAGCTGCTATCGCTATCTAGCTTAGCTCAGTGGCTCTTACGCTGGTCATTAGGAAGAATGCAGGCAATTTAGGCACTTGGCTTATTGTTCAGCCATGGCGGTTGCCGCTCGGTCAGGACTCAAGATTGCCAAGATTCAATATTCATGCAAAAGAGGAATCACATAAATCTGAAGGAATTTCATGTTTTACTTGAAATACCCCCCCCCCACACACACACACACACACACACACTCACACACACACACACACACACAACGCATCACTAAGCTTGGCCGTGAAATGGGATGAGAGCTGCTCTTTGTGATCACAGAGGGGGATCCACCACGCGTACACACACACACACACACACACACACACACACACACACACACACACACACACACATCGCCTTAGTGTGTGTGTGTGTGTGTGTGTGTGTGTGAGAGAGAGAGAGAGATAGAGAGAGAGAAATGAGACAAACACTTCTTTCTTTCTCTGAAGGCTCTGGAATGGATGTTGTGGGACTCAACTGTTTCTATGGCAACTACAACCCATTAACTCCCAATGGTCCATGTATGTGAGTGTGTGTGTGAGTGTGTGTGTGTGTGTGTGTGTGTGTGTGTGTGTGTGTGTGTGTGTGTGTGTGTGTGTGTGTGAGAGTTGTGACATCACGGCCCACCTGGTCTAATGGATGTGTGTTGTGTTGTCGCCAGCGGTTAATTAGAAACAGCAGAGCCAACATGGCGACATCATCCGCATGGTCCAATCACAGCCCAGGGAATCACAGCCAATGAAAATGCTAAAGTCTGCCTGAACAGTTCAGTTCAGTTATGTTTATTATAGCCCCTTATCAATCACACAAGCATGTCTCAACAATTTTACATCATCACAGTCATACATAGGCTATATGATATCGAGCTGATATGACGCTTTTTTCTATTTTAGATCACATCCCTGGTTATACAGTGCATCTATTTAACAATTTATGGAAAATAAAATCAAAAAAATCCAATTGTTTTTTTCACATTTCACATCAGAACTTCAAGAGTTCATTCATATAGTCGTCTACAGTTTGTTGATGTCAGGTAGTACTATCACATTTCTACCCCATTTCAACCAATCATATCACGACATGACAGCTGTCAATCAATCTACATGGCTGAGAGAAAATTCTGAGCAGGCAAGATGGCTGCCTAGTGCCGACATGTGGGCAGACTTTTCTAGCCCATAAATGTTGTATATAACATTTAACAAACGCTAATGTCTTAATTTAATGTAGATGTCATTCCCCCTCTCTACTCTCCCTCTCTCTATTCACACACCTGTCTCCACTCTACTCTCCCTCTCTCTATTCACACACCTGTCTCCACTCTACTCTCCCTCTCTCTATTCACACACCTGTCTCTCCTCTCTACTCTCCCTCTCTCTATTCACACACCTGTGTCTCCTCTCTATTCTCCCTCTCTCTATTCACACACCTGTCTCCACTCTACTCTCCCTCTCTCTATTCACACACCTGTCTCTCCTCTCTACTCTCCCTCTCTCTATTCACACACCTGTGTCTCCTCTCTATTCTCCCTCTCTCTATTCACACACCTGTCTCCACTCTACTCTCCCTCTCTCTATTCACACACCTGTCTCTCCACTCTACTCTCCCTCTCTCTATTCACACACCTGTCTCTCCTCTCTACTCTCCCTCTCTCTATTCACACACCTGTCTCTCCACTCTATTCTCCCTCTCTCTATTCACACACCTGTCTCTCCTCTCTACTCTCCCTCTCTCTATTCTCACACCTGTCTCTCCACTCTACTCTCCCTCTCTCTATTCTCACACCTGTGTCCACTCTACTCTCCCTCTCTCTATTCTCACACCTGTCTCTCCACTCTACTCTCCCTCTCTCTATTCACACACCTGTCTCTCCACTCTACTCTCCCTCTCTCTATTCTCACACCTGTCTCTCCACTCTACTCTCCCTCTCTCTATTCTCACACCTGTGTCCACTCTACTCTCCCTCTCTCTATTCTCACACCTGTCTCTCCACTCTACTCTCCCTCTCTCTATTCACACACCTGTCTCTCCACTCTACTCTCCCTCTCTCTATTCTCACACCTGTGTCCTCTCTACTCTCCCTCTCTCTATTCTCACACCTGTCTCTCCACTCTACTCTCCCTCTCTCTATTCTCACACCTGTCTCTCCACTCTACTCTCCCTCTCTCTATTCACACACCTGTCTCTCCTCTCTATTCTCCCTCTCTCTATTCACACACCTGTCTCCACTCTACTCTCTCTCTCTCTATTCACACACCTGTCTCCTCTCTACTCTCCCTCTCTCTATTCACACACCTGTCTCTCCACTCTACTCTCCCTCTCTCTATTCTCACACCTGTCTCTCCGCTCTACTCTCCCTCTCTCTATTCACACACCTGTCTCCACTCTACTCTCCCTCTCTCTATTCTCACACCTGTCTCTCCGCTCTACTCTCCCTCTCTCTATTCACACACCTGTCTCCACTCTACTCTCTCTCTCTCTATTCACACACCTGTCTCTCCGCTCTACTCTCCCTCTCTCTATTCTCACACCTGTCTCTCCACTCTACTCTCCCTCTCTCTATTCACACACCTGTCTCTCCTCTCTACTCTCCCTCTCTCTATTCACACACCTGTCTCTCCACTCTACTCTCCCTCTCTCTATTCACACACCTGTCTCCACTCTACTCTCCCTCTCTCTATTCACACACCTGTCTCTCCACTCTACTCTCTCTCTCTCTATTCACACACCTGTCTCCTCTCTACTCTCCCTCTCTCTATTCTCACACCTGTCTCTCCACTCTACTCTCCCTCTCTCTATTCTCACACCTGTCTCTCCGCTCTACTCTCCCTCTCTCTATTCTCACACCTGTCTCTCCACTCTACTCTCCCTCTCTCTATTCACACACCTGTCTCCACTCTACTCTCCCTCTCTCTATTCACACACCTGTCTCTCCTCTCTATTCTCCCTCTCTCTATTCACACACCTGTCTCCACTCTACTCTCTCTCTCTCTATTCACACACCTGTGTCCGCTCTACTCTCCCTCTCTCTATTCACACACCTGTCTCTCCTCTCTATTCTCCCTCTCTCTATTCACACACCTGTCTCCACTCTACTCTCTCTCTCTCTATTCACACACCTGTCTCTCCTCTCTACTCTCCCTCTCTCTATTCACACACCTGTCTCTCCTCTCTATTCTCCCTCTCTCTATTCACACACCTGTCTCCACTCTACTCTCTCTCTCTCTATTCACACACCTGTCTCTCCTCTCTACTCTCTCTCTCTCTATTCACACACCTGTGTCCGCTCTACTCTCCCTCTCTCTATTCACACACCTGTCTCTCCTCTCTATTCTCCCTCTCTCTATTCACACACCTGTCTCCACTCTACTCTCTCTCTCTCTATTCACACACCTGTCTCTCCTCTCTACTCTCCCTCTCTCTATTCACACACCTGTCTCTCCACTCTACTCTCCCTCTCTCTATTCACACACCTGTCTCTCCACTCTACTCTCCCTCTCTCTATTCACACACCTGTCTCTCCTCTCTACTCTCCCTCTCTCTATTCACACACCTGTCTCCACTCTACTCTCCCTCTCTCTATTCACACACCTGTCTCCACTCTACTCTCCCTCTCTCTATTCACACACCTGTCTCTCCACTCTACTCTCTCTCTCTCTATTCACACACCTGTGTCCTCTCTACTCTCCCTCTCTCTATTCACACACCTGTGTCCTCTCTACTCTCCCTCTCTCTATTCACACACCTGTGTCCTCTCTACTCTCCCTCTCTCTATTCACACACCTGTCTCTCCTCTCTACTCTCCCTCTCTCTATTCACACACCTGTCTCTCCTCTCTATTCTCCCTCTCTCTATTCACACACCTGTGTCCACTCTACTCTCCCTCTCTCTATTCACACACCTGTCTCTCCTCTCACTCTCCCTCTCTCTATTCACACACCTGTCTCCTCTCTATTCTCCCTCTCTCTATTCACACACCTGTGTCCTCTCTACTCTCCCTCTCTCTATTCACACACCTGTCTCTCCTCTCACTCTCCCTCTCTCTATTCACACACCTGTCTCCTCTCTATTCTCCCTCTCTCTATTCACACACCTGTGTCCTCTCTACTCTCCCTCTCTCTATTCACACACCTGTCTCTCCTCTCACTCTCCCTCTCTCTATTCACACACCTGTCTCCTCTCTATTCTCCCTCTCTCTATTCACACACCTGTGTCCTCTCTACTCTCCCTCTCTCTATTCTCACACCTGTCTCTCCTCTCACTCTCCCTCTCTCTATTCACACACCTGTCTCTCCTCTCACTCTCCCTCTCTCTATTCACACACCTGTCTCTCCACTCTACTCTCCCTCTCTCTATTCACACACCTGTCTCTCCTCTCTATTCACACACCTGTCTCCACTCTACTCTCCCTCTCTCTATTCACACACCTGTCTCTCACACGTGTCTGCCCCCCACTCTTACCCCACTGCATCTCTCCCTCTGTACTGTTGTGATGATCAGTGAGGCTGCCGCTGAGTCCTTCCCGAGTCACACTCACAGCACACAGACACACTGTATATTTATACTGTATATTTTATACTGTATTATTTCTATACTCATCAATCAAGTAATTGACTGCAGGATAACTGTGTACATGGACTGGAGGAAACACTCTAAACCCAAACTGTCCTCCGATCTAACAATGTGCTGTTTGGACCGAAACGTACTGTACCATGCCTCTGTATCAGTGCTCTCATCTCTTCTGATGTCAGCTCTATGTGAGTCACATGAAAGACTGTTAGAACTTTATGGATCCATGCACCCTTTATGCTTGGTGCATCTCTTCGTCTCATAAGGCTTTAGTCATATATTCAAATGAGATGAACCTCTGACTGCAAAACTCTTCTTCATCACTCAGCTCACAATGTTCTCTGTTCTAAAGAGGACCTCAGGAACTTTGATTGTGAGGTTCATCATCGCACACTTTTTTTGCACTGAAACTTTTACATCTACTTCAGTAAAACATCAGCAGTGTAACAATACTGAAAGCCTCTGGAAATGTATACTGTATATGATATCAAAGTTGAGTGTATCATTATGCATCAAAAAGTAATGTCAAAAATTGCTCATTTTGCGGTGCAGACCATTTCCCCTGACTGTTTCATTCCACAAAGCTGCCACCATCGGTGTAGGACTGTAGCGCTTTGGATATAAATGCAGTCCATTTACTCTCACTACAGCCTATCTATCTATCTATCTATCTATCTATCTATCTATCTATCTATCTATCTATCTATCATCATCATCATCATTAGTATTGAATGGGAACTAGGGCTCTGTCTGTTTCTCTGTCTGTCCCACTGTGATATGCCCCACAATGATATCATGAATCCCACTATGCCATCATCAGTGATGTCATAAATCCCACTGTGACATCATCAGTGATGTCATAAATCCCAGTGATGTGTGACATCATCAGTGATGTCATAAATCCCACTGTGACATCATCAGTGTTCAGTGATGTCACAAAAAAGAAGTGGGAGTCTGGCTTCAGCCATGGACAGCAGCATCCCTGAAGTATGCCATCAAGGAAATGAAAGTGCTGTTAAACTGAGGGCAACCTAAAGCGCTGAAAAGTGTCAACATATAGCGTAGGGCAGGTTATATACACTGAGATGGATTTGTTTAGGTGGACTTCTTTTAGGTGGCTAAATTAAGTTTTTGCTCGTGACCCCTTTCACAGAAGCACTGCAGATCTAAGAGCGCTCCCTGCTGCTGCAAACTGGGAGCGCGACGGCTGCATTCTACTGCGGCTAATACGCTGACTATTGAACTATGCCTTTAACCCTTTATGTCTTCAGCGGTTAGTTAATAATGACAGTGGTCAGCTGCAGGTCATCTGTCCGCATCCCTTCACTAGGCTCACCATTGGTTTTGACGCTTCTTCTTCTTCATGTGCTTCTCCTTCAACAAGCAAACGAGAGGCCGACACGAGCCACAGGAAGTGACACGATCCAGAGCAAGTGAAAATTAGCCCGTCCTGAAGTGTGAACTCCTAATGATTAGCAGAGCTTGTTTGGCAGCTCCTGGGCCTGTCACGACTAATGCTCTGTCAGTGCAGGCTCCTGTAAGGAGGTCTCTCTCTCTCTCATACTGTAAGGAGGTGTCTCTCTCTCTCTCTCTCTCTCTCTCTCTCTCTCACTCAGCTCAGCTGCCATGTTGGAGCGAGCGCTGCCACCGCCTGGCTGCCACCGTATTTATTTTAATTATTTTGATTCCGTCTGCATGTCGGCCTCGCCCGCTCGGGGATCGTCTCCATGTCGGCCTCGCCCGCTCGGGGATCGCTGATGGCTGACACTCATTTGTCAATCTCGCCGGCTGCCTGCCAATTATAAAGGGGAAGTTTTGGCGAGGCCATTAGAGCTATGCAGTCAGTGGAGCTGTTACCGAGCTGTAGCTACCCCGCGCTGCAGCCGATTAAAAACACCACTCACAGCAGCACAGTCGAGGACCGCTCGCTCAGCGCGTCTCGTCACGACGCTCTTTGTTGCTGTTTGGTTTCACATTAAAGGAGAATTCCGCCTTTTTCTTTACACCCCGGACCGTATTTCCAGCTTAAGATATGTTTAACTCACCCAGATGACTTTGGTTTCATTCAGATCCTCCTAGAAGATATTGAGCGCATAGTACAGTCCTGGAACAGGCCAAAACGGGCGAAAACGGGGCATGTGAAATACACACTGTAAGTAACATATTTTCTGTAATGTAGCGGTTCATATCCTCATAATATCGTCCATAAATGAATGTGAATCCATCTATGTGGGGGTCTGTGAATCCAACTCTCGCTCAAGTCCCGTTGAAGTCTCGTGAGTTTCCTGCTGGCTGCTCAGGGCTGCTCTGTGTTCCAGGAAGTCCGTAGCGCACCGCGATCATTCTCCCTGCGACCAAAATGCCCCAATTTCTAACAGTGATTAAGCATCTTTACCGCCTGGACCGAAACACGGTTTTGGTCTATATAGCTAATTTCACCGTTTCATAACAACAGTCATCTTCTTATATAACTCACGCCTGGAGTAAAATAGACGATATAAAAGGGGGTGATTGACAGGTCGCCTGTCCAGTGATCGCGCAGCTTGCCGATCACAGACCAATAGCAGGCGGAGTTGCGTCTCTGGGAAACCCCCATCTCACATGAGCTGCGCGAGGACCCCAAGATGGTGAGAAAAACGTGAGGCCCAAAAATATTGGATGGGTTTGTCCATATTATTTAGGTCAGTGGGGGGACACATTAAATGGGGGGTCCTCCCCCAGCAAAGTTTTGAGTGTCAAAAACTTACTTTCCTGCATTGTGGTGATTTTCTTTATGCACCTGCAGGCCATTTAGCAGGCCAGGCCACCGGGAACACTCCCTATGCTCCCAATGGCCAGTCCGGGCCATGGCACCCTCCCTGAAAAGCTATCCCAGTCATTTACATGGAATGCCTATGTGTGCAAGGGCCTTAATATTGGACGAGTCTGAGCCTACCTCTTAAGCAAGTTAACGATAGAATGGAGGAGGGTCTTGCTCCTGGAGTTCATCTAAACCCATCTCTTCACCTACAATTTGCACCACATCCTCCAGGGTTAAGAAAGGGACGATGGCGGACCATCATAACGATACTTAAAAAAAAAACTCTTACTCAAGTAATTATTTGTATGGGTATCTTCTTACTCCTACTTGAATAAGTATATTTTAAAGTAACTGTACTCTTACGCGAGTACCATTTTACATTTCTGGCTGGCAGAACAGACCCATGACATCCTGTCAGAGGCGAGCGGATGAGCCGCGGCGTTTTGCCTCCTGCCTGCGGTTTGCGTCATGCTGAGCATCAGCACAAGCAGAAAGCACACACACACACACACACACACACACACACAGACACACACACACACACACACATCCCCCGCCGGACAGTTTGTCAACACTGATCAGCTAATAAAGCCTCAGTAAAGAATGACTGGCGGTGCTGATTGGCTCATTAGTAATTCATGGAATGAGTGACAGATAACCAGCAGCTATAAACTGACAGCTTCAACACAAAGTGAACCAGCTGAGCCCGGGTCAGCTCGCCCGCTTCACAATGAAACATTTTAACATTTGTTTCTGTCCAAGTTTTTTCGCCCGGATGTTTTTCTCCCATCTTCTCCCCAATAGAGTGCAGCAGGAATGAGTTGGCAGTAGCACATTGCCGCCATGTTGCTTTGTAAGGGCGAAAGGGTATGGGATTTTAGAATGGGGATTTTGGGTTAAATGCGTGAAATAAGGTTTGTAAGCTTGGAAATGTGTGTTCAGCAGGATCATCTTGACATCTTCACTTTTGAAGTGTTTTCTGAAAATCACATACAAAAATGCATTTATGCTTCAAATGTCATAAAAGTGGTCCTCGTTTGTGAAGATTATCCTGCTGAACACAAATGTCCACTCCCATAAGCTTGTGTTAAAGAAACCAAAATCCACAAAAACCTTCTATGTAATTTAGGCTGCTGCGTCTTCGTCGGACTCTGTCTGACTGTGGCCGACGGTGGCAGAGCGCTGTTCGGATCCATTTAAGGAAATGACTCACATAAACACATTGCATTTTTTTTTATGTGTTTGAAAAACATTACACACATTATGCTCATGTTTTTATATCTGTTGGGGGGCTATTTTAGATTTATTTTATGACATTTATAAAACATATAGGCAGTCTCTGAGTGAGCACTTTCACTTTCTTTATGATCAAGTCTTAAGCCTAATTTATGCTTTGTCTGCCGACACTTTTGAAACGGTCGCCGACAGAAATGAGGACTTGAGTCGACACTTTCAAGTGTCGGCGAGCAGTGTCTGCTACCTACTGAAATGTCTAGTGTCGTTGACTATGTCACGATGTGTCGCGCAAGTCTGATTTGCTATATAGACGGCACGCGCTTCACTTCCTTGTTTTGGTTTTCGCTCGATTGAAATGAATGAACGTGTCACCGCTATTTTTATCAGCCTGTCCTTGATGTATGACTTCGTGAAAATCACAAAGAACATCGTGACCAATTTCCCAGAGAGAGAGGAGGTGAGTTGTGTGGTTGTGTGCCATTTATATGCGGCTGCAGCCAAGTACGTTACATCTTGCCTCCGAGGTGGTTTCACTGTGCGTTCCCTCTCTTCTCTTGGCTGTCTGCACTGATAGCGTTCGAGTCATGGCCGTAACTAGCTATGAGACCGGGGAGGTCCGGACCTCCCCTAATATTTCAGAGATTTTTTATTTATTTATTTATTTATTTTTATTTTTATTTTTTTATTTAGCCTTTATTTAACCAGGTTTGTCCCATTGAGATCAAATATCTCTTTTACAAGAGAGACCTGGCCAAGAAACAGCAGCAACACAAAGTTACAACAAACAAACACATAAACACATACAATTGAAAAACATTAAAATGATCAAATAAAACATTTGCACATTTGGTTTGTTCTCAAGAGATTTTACCATAGCATTAAAACCATTTAAGGTTACTAAGCTATTAAGTTTAAGATCAGACTGCAGACTGTTCCATGCGGTGGGTGCAGAGAACCTAAAAGCTTTCTTCCCCAATTCAGTTCGGACTTTGGGAACAGAAAATTGTAGAGTGTCCTGAGAACGAAGATTGTAAAAAAATAAAACAATCTGCATGGAAAAGCATGAAAAACACAGGATCGCTTTTATTTTGAAACGAAAGGCAGGTCAGGCAGGAAGTCATCTGACGCCGCTTCCGTGGTAACTTGATTCCGAGAGAGCAGCAGCATGGTGGTGAGTGATGACTGTCTGTCTGCCTGGCGAGATAATTGAAGGTGAGCGAGCTGCGAGACAGTGAGCGAAGTGAACGACAGACAGTGAGTGACACTGACAGATTTTTTAGCAACAACCAAGAAAGTAAGTGTCTAGTCTGTCTCTTAAGTAATGTTACCTGTGTGACACGTTGGGATGCTATTTCGGAACCCTGGTTACGGCCCTGGTTCGAGTGTCACGTGACCGTTGAACCGAGGTGAGCGTTCACTGAAGTATAAATGCAACACCATGAGCGACACTTTCTTTTTCGTCTGCGACCATGTGCTGAGCGACACTTTCTAATAAGTATAAATGAAGCTTTACTCAGACATTAGGCCGTTGCAGAGCACTCAGGATTCAGCCAGCATTTGAGGAAGTGCGTCAGGTGAGACCTGCAGCTCCAGCACATTTATTTTCCATAGACATTTCATAAAATGCTTGTGAAAATCATTTTACTTTACCAAGCGATTCAGCGATATTTGAGATCTGGAGAGACCATAGAACATTTCACTCGGACCAAAGCTTAAAAAAGAAAAGTAAAGCGGATTAAAAAGAAATTAACATCGTTTGTTTGTTTTTTTGGTCGGAGTGAAATGTTATAATATCGTCTCTCCTGAGCCTAAATCTAAAATATGCTCATAATGCATTATAGACATGACCTTCATAGAACGTGCTACAGAATATTTTTTTCTGCCACAATAAGCAAATGGATGCAACTTACCTTGAACTCTGACAAAACACACAGAGGCAGCATGAGAATTAGTTGAGTAAACCAAACTGGTTCTGTCGTGTTGCTGAAGTTGAGCTGTTAATTGGTGGAGGCTGTCTTAAAGATTAACGACGGGGTCTAGAGTTCACTATACGGAGCCCAGCGCATCACACCTGCACTGATGGATTATGGGTAAGCACTTTTGTTTTTCCGATTGTGTTTTTTCGCGATGAGACGTTTGATCCGGCGAAAATGTCAAGTCAGGCAGAAAAGCAGACTAACAAGAAGCCGGTTCCCTGTGGGCATAAAACAGTGGTTATTGTTGTGTTTGTCTCTGAATGCCTAGCTGTCCTCCTTTCATCAGCATATTCTAACAGTCACACCATAAAGAACACAGAGAAGACAAATTGGGCTTTGGAAGAGCGGAGACAACAGAAGAGAATTTCTCTTGAATTAGCAGCGTGCCAAGCAAAGCTGCAGGCTTAAAGTTTTGCACAAAGCCGAGCTGCTCTCGCCTTCCTCACACAGCTCAGGATCATTACAGCAAAACAGTCTTTGTGTGAATGTTTGTTTGTTTCAGCCTTCCTGCATGCCCAGATCCATACAGTCTATATTAAAGCCACAGCACTGATCCAAGACCAGTTAGGTCCATCCATACAGTCTATATTAAAGCCACAGCACTGATCCATGACCAGTTAGGTCCATCCATACAGTCTATATTAAAGCCACAGCACTGATCCAAGACCAGTTAGATCCATCCATACAGTCTATATTAAAGCCACAGCACTGATCCAAGACCAGTTACGTCCATCCATACAGTCTATATTAAAGCCACAGCACTGATCCAAGACCAGTTACGTCCATCCATACAGTCTATATTAAAGCCACAGCACTGATCCAAGACCAGTTACGTCCATTCATACAGTCTATATTAAAGCCACAGCACTGATCCATGACCAGTTAGGTCCATCCATACAGTCTATATTAAAGCTATACAGCACTGATCCAAGACCAGTTAGGTCCATCCATACAGTCTATATTAAAGCCACAGCACTGATCCAAGACCAGTTAGGTCCATCCATACAGTCTATATTAAAGCCACAGCACTGATCCAAGACCAGTTAGGTCCATACAGTCTATATTAAAGCCACAGCACTGATCCAAGACCAGTTACGTCCATCCATACAGCCTATATTAAAGCCACAGCACTGATCCAAGACCAGTTAGGTCCATCCATACAGTCTATATTAAAGCCACAGCACTGATCCAAGACCAGTTAGGTCCATCCATACAGTCTATATTAAAGCCACAGCACTGATCCAAGACCAGTTAGGTCCATACAGTCTATATTAAAGCCACAGCACTGATCCAAGACCAGTTAGGTCCATCCATACAGTCTATATTAAAGCTATACAGCACTGATCCAAGACCAGTTAGGTCCATCCATACAGTCTATATTAAAGCCACAGCACTGATCCAAGACCAGATAGGTCGATCCATACAGTCTATATTAAAGCCACAGCACTGATCCAAGACCAGTTAGGTCCATCCATACAGTCTATATTAAAGCCACAGCACTGATCCATGACCAGTTAGGTCCATCCATACAGTCTATATTAAAGCCACAGCACTGATCCAAGACCAGTTAGGTCCATCCATACAGTCTATATTAAAGCTATACAGCACTGATCCAAGACCAGTTAGGTCCATCCATACAGTCTATATTAAAGCCACAGCACTGATCCAAGACCAGTTAGGTCCATCCATACAGTCTATATTAAAGCTATACAGCACTGATCCACGACCAGTTAGGTCCTAACAGCCTCTCTGTCTGCTCTTATCTCTGCCTGTCAGATGTGATTATAAAGCGTGTGTGTTGTGTTGGACGTTGGGTCGATGGCTGTTTGATGGCTGGTTGTCGGAGCCGTGTGGCTAATTAAGGCCTTTCAGCCTTTCAGCTAGCCCAGGCCAGCTGCTCCTGTGCCCGGACTGGCCACAGACCACCTCTCGCTTTTCCTCACATTTATTTCAACACATTTGGATTTGCTCAGATCAGATCAGATCAGATCAGATCATGGCCATTTTCGAACTTGACCTTCATTTTGATGTCAACTACAGACCTGTTAAGTTTATCACTGGATCTTGCAAGGTTTTGATGCTACCGCCATAGATGTGGGAAGATAGATGTGGGAAGATAGACGTTGAAAGACAGATGTTGGAAGACAGAGGTTGGAAGATAGATGTTGGGAGACAGAGGTTGGGAGATAGATGTTGGAAGACAGAGGTTGGGAGATAGACGTTGAAAGACAGATGTTGGGAGACAGAGGTTGGGAGATAGATGCTGGAAGACAGAGGTTGGGAGATAGAGGTTGAACGACAGATGTTGGAAGACAGAGGTTGGGAGATAGAGGTTGAAAGACAGATGTTGGAAGACAGAGGTTGGGAGATAGAGGTTGAACGATAGATGTTGGAAGACAGAGGTTGGAAGATAGATGTTGGGAGATAGAGGTTGGGAGACAGAGGTTGGAAGATAGATGTTGGGAGACAGAGGTTGGAAGATAGAGGTTGGAAGATAGATGTTGGGAGACAGAAGTTGGGAGATAGAGGTTGGAAGACAGAGGTTGGGAGATAGATGTTGGAAGTAGGGGTGCTCAAGTTTGATATGTCACCGACCCTCGCGCCACTTGGGTTCATGACATGTGGTCTTTAAGCATTAGTTACGCACATGTGAAATTCTTAAGTTAGGGGGCTCCATTGCAGGTCAGTGCAAGGTACTACAGTATCAATCAATCAATCAATCAATCAAAGTTTATTTAGAGTGCAAAATCACACCGAGGTGTCTCAGTACACTTCACAATAACAACAGAACACTAAAATCAGGTAAAACAATACACAGAGAAGTATTACACAGTATAATCATCATCAAATATAGTATCTATCTCAGTAAAGTGACATATCAGGTAACAACAGTAGGTACCTAATCACAAGAGAAAATAGTATTATATATATATATATATATATATATAATACTATTTATTTTCTCTTGTATATATATATATATATATATATATATATATATAATGTATATAATATTATAATATATAATATTATATAATATTATTATTATTAAAGTATAAACGTATGTAAATAAGGCATACTGTAAGGCATACTGTAAGGCAAACAGACAGAATAGAAATAGAGAAGAATAAAGTAAATAGCACCAGTTGTCAGTGGAAAGTGCCGTCAGGGCAAGTTGTGCAGCAGCAAATGGCAATACAACAACACAACACAATTATTGCACTCAGTCAAGGGTGTGTGTGTGTGTGTGTGTGTGTGTGTGTGTGTGTGTGTGTGTGTGTGTTTGTTTGTGTGTGTGTGTGTGTGTGTGTGTGTGGTGAAGGTGAAGGTGAGCCAAACAATGTTAAGCATGATGAATAAAGCCAACGAGAAGTCTTAACTCCCTGCAGCAGAGGCAGACTGAGACATGAGGTGCCAGAGGGAGCGATGCACACGCACACACACACACACACACACACACACACACACACACACACACACACACACACACACACAGGGATGTTATTACGCACACACACAACACACACACACCTCTCCACAGAGCGGTTATTACCCACACACCTTTTAGCTGCATTGCTTACATCAAGGCCATGCCGCTCAGATATTGGCTCATATAATAAATGTCAGTAAATATATAATAAATACTGTGTGAGCACTTTCCTTCTCATCTTCAGGTAGGCTATGTCTGCATACTGTAGCTGTATTGAGCGCGGGTTTGTGCTGCCAATGACACGTAAATGGTGTATTTTTAAATCAGTATAGCAGTCAACGTGAGCCTCGAGTCGACGGCTAGACAGTCATATTCGAACGTCAGCTCACACACGCACACACGCACAAACATGGAGTTGCCACTGCCACCCTCCATTTTGGGGGATTTTCTAAATGCAGGATGGCAGGGGAAAACTCCGCTTGGCTGCGCCCGGTGTGCGATGCTATACCTTGAGGACGTCTGAAACCAATTATTTCTCTGTCACCTACACTCAAAGCAGGCACCTCATTAAGCAGGTAGCATAGCTATTAGGTAGCTAGGTGACAGACAGGTTCCTTGTGTTTCAGACACAGCCATTATCTTATTTCTACCGGTCTGCTGGTTTGTGTTTAATGTGCGGTAAAGACCAATTCAAATTCCTAACATCCAAAGTGACCTGAAACTGCTTCTTGGTGGGAATTCTCCTCTATCATACAGACAATGGGCCCTATCTCCCCCCTGGCCTTAAAATAGCGTTAACGCCAGGCGCAGCTCTATTTGTGGGCGCAGTCCATTTTTTCCCCTCGGCGCTAAACCCATCGGTTAACCACTTAACCACGCCTTTTAAGCGTAGACTTATTCACAACGTGTTCATTGGTGAACTGCAGTAAACGAATTACAATGATCCCTTTCAAGCTCCAATTCCACGGAGCGATCCAGTCCGGTCAGAAAAGCCCGACCAAAGCGCTCTGAGCTCCCCCCCTCCCTCTTTCATCCCCGTCTGTCTCCAGATATATTATTCCATATTATGCTCCTCAAACAAATCTCATTGCAGTTTAAATACAGCAAGCATGTAAATACGCTATATAGCAAGATCAAAGTGAAAAGAATGTTCTAAACGCATCGGCTAGAAAAATATAGCCTATCCCTGGATGTCATGATGAGATTAGATTGGTGAAAGTTTGGGCAGAATGATATCGTTTTCTCTCGCTACCTTTTCTTCTCCCCCACTGCACAGGTAGGATGATGCAACAGCCTCTGCATGACAGGGGCTCAAAACTACGGTATAACAACTTTTTTTTCCATCGGTCATTGTGCCTGACTAGTGCCTAGTCTGCCTACATATACATTTTGGCCTTTCACGCAAAATAGTGATGCTTCTGTCTGTCATTCTGTGCTGTAGCCTACATTTCAGATCTGATGCTTGCAGTGCGCTATAGGGGCAGAAATTGACACGCGAGAGAGAGGGAGAGAGAGAGTGAGAGGGAGTGAGAGAGAGAGGGGGGAGAGAGAGTGAGTGCATCCCCGGGGCCGGTGCGCTGAATCTGCATCTCTCCTGCATCTCCGCTGTGTAATTACGCACGCAGTACCCACCAATTTAGTCATTTTCCCCTTGGCGCACATAAAGAAACATGCTTCCGTCACTGTCTGCTTGATGGCGAGAGAGACTTCAGCTGTATGCTACTTGTGACAAAACCAGATATCGAATTTTCAACAGTTAACTTTTGCAGTATAGGCCTAGGTTACTGGCTATATCCCAGGCGCACTGAATAAGGCCTGGTTTTGAAAAGCCCTGAGCGCTAAATTAACGCCAGGGGGGAAGATAGCGTTAGGCCGGAATTTAAGGCTCTATTCTGGCACTGCGCCATGCCTCTTCGGCGTAAAGCTCATTCCGGGGCCTAAAAACATGATGCTATCTTCCCGCGTGTTTTTTTGTGTTTAATGCCAGTTTAGCGCCTAAGGCCAGGGGGAAGATAGGGGCCACTATCTCTACAGTACTTTCATGATGTTTGCAGTTAAAGGTCCCTATTCGTGCAGCTGTAATCTCTTAAAAACGTGTGTCTCTGGTCCATAAAACATGATTCTGGATTAATTTGTCGAAAATATAGCAACCCCGTTCGTTCTGACGGAGTTCTCACTTCCTCATCTCGTCGCTTCCCAAGAATGGTCTGTTTCTATAATATATTCAGAACTAACAGTTCCCATTGGCCGCTGAGGGAGAGCCCGCCCGAGGCCAATCAGATTAGCGTCCGTGGACCAGCACGCTAGGTTGTGTCCACAACTAACGTTAGCAACGAGCTATCGCTAACTTAACGGTTGCTACGCTAAAGAGGACATCTCAAAATGCCTAGACTTACCGAATGCACCTCCGCAGTTGCTGGATCACGTACAGTTGGCGTCGCTCCAGCTAGAAGTGTTAATTTTGTGGCTATAGACAAAATGGTGCAGGTAGCTTGTGTGAGAGACCGCGCGCAGTATGCTTAAGGACCCGCGTGACGTCACATTAACCCGTCTGGGGGAACAGGGTGTAAGGGGCGTGGCTTGAAGGAGACTGCAGGGGGAAGCTGGATAGGGACAAATCCAACTCTGGCAGTTCTGAGGTTGTGACTCATTACAGGGACGGATGACAGCAGTATGTATGCATTTACAAGTAAAAACAGCTTTTGCACGGAATGGGACCTTTAAAAAGGAGCAAACTGCTGTCAACAAAGAGATTATTTTCTATCTTGCAAATGAATGATCTCTGTCTCCACTGTCAGTCTGTGGTGCATGTGAACCGGGGGGAGGGGCCTATAGGCTTAATCTCATCCACACACATCTCAAGAGCAATGCAAAAAATGTCACAAAAACCAGCCTTGCAAAAGCAATACCTCACAACTCACATAAGGCCCTTACACATTTGGAGCGTTTTTTTTCCGTGCGATTAATATTCACGTCAATATTATTTTCCGAACCTATATCAGTCAATGCACCCGTGCATACCAATGGCGAAGTTTCACTGAGCGTTATGTTATTTTTTCGGACCACTGTCGATTTTTCGGAAATTCGCGTCCGACGTGTACACATCTGTTGCTGTGATTGACAGGTGGGTCAAAATTCGGATGGCAATTTCATGCTGTAAATTGAGCACATCGCTCTTCGTGTGTAACAGCCTTTAGTATGAAATCAGTAGATGTGAGGGTGTGTGTATAGTCCTACATTGTCACGGGTTCAATCCAGCCACAAAGGAAATGAACATAATATTCCTATGATTTTCCTATATGGAAATAAACTGGATAATATTCCTGTAATATTTGTCTAATACAGTATAGTACTCAAGGGTTTGTGCTTTCTGCCTCTATTTGATGTTATCACGACAATATTTCTATAATATTCCCTTTAAGACTATGGGGACTACAGCGTAACGTTACTTGAAAGAGAGAAAGCTGAGATACTCGGAACTGAGTTGGAGCAGAGCTCGACTACGTCGGCCTGCCTGAACTTGCGCTAAAAGCTTAATTTTTGCCTCAAACATCGTATCCAAGTAGGCTACAGCTAATGAACGCAGTCAGCAAAGGGGCGGGGCCTTGGTGCTGATATACAGACCAGGGTGTATTCATCGCCCCCAAACATTAGCAACCAGTTACTTTCAAAAGAAAATGTGTACATTGAACTTGTTGCAGATCATTTCTTACAGGTTGTTGTTTGATGAGACGGAGGTTCTGTGCGTTCTCCTGGGGAAATTATCCGAGCTAATTGTGGCTCTGCACGCCAGCTGTTTATACGCAGCCAATGAAAATACAGAATCACCCTGAACAGCCAATGAAAATACAGAATCACCCTGAACAGCCAATGAAAATACAGAATCACCCTGAACGGGATCAAACACGCCTCTAAAGCCCTTGCAAAACGGTGTGTGAGCTTTGAACATCTGTCCCTTCTCACAGCTGCTTTTCTACAGTCCACACACCGTAATATCTCCTAAGACTCCACTCACCTGAATGTGTGTGTGTGTGTGTGTGTGTGTGTGTGTGTGTGTGCGCGTGTGTGTGCGTGTGCGTACAGTGTGGGCAGGCAGCCAGTGTCTGAGCGGCCCAGAGCAGCTCTCAGCTCGCGCTCATAAAAACCCAAATGAATAGTCCAGAGGGACAGAACCCGCTCCAGCTCTCTGCTCTCTACTCAATACAGTACCTTTAACTCATTGAGTGCCAGCCACTTTTGGAGAACGGACGCTCCCAGTGCCAGAGTTTTCAGAGCGTTTTCAGTGATTTCTCGAGGCCCACAGAATATTGTGTGATATTACTATGTAAACACCGAACACGCAAAAAGAACAAGGAGACTCTATTGTATCATCAGCAAAAAAAAGTTTATTGATACCATTTTCCGTTCTTTAGTTATGAGCCGGAGAAGATAGGTTGTTTTCAGCGTTTTCAGGCATTTCAAATTATAAGCTGAGATATTCAGCCTTTTGTGAAATGCAGCATTTCAAGCACATTCACTGACTCTAGATACGGTAATATTTTCTGATGTAGTGATGTGGTGTAGTTGTGTCCTGCCCTGCGTGCCCCACCCCCCCTCCCCCCCCTCAGCTGAAAACTCCTCCCTAGTAACACACAGCCTCGCACCAAGCGTCTAGGAAGCCTGGGAAGCGCCGCCTCCCAGGCAGCGCAACATGGAGAAGCCACACGCGGACTGCAGTGAAAGGTTTGGCTTTTCAGTGTCGCGCTGCTGCTTTTCTAGCGGCTAATCATGTGGAGAAACTATGCTGACAGACAGACAGAGGCAGAAGGACTCAGTTGTGTGCGCGGATTGACTGTGTTCGCACGCACCGTCAGTTGCAGCCACTGGCTGCCAGCCAGAACAATCTACATGGCTCTGGATTGCAGCATGAGCGGGTTCTCTTTCATCAAGGCTATTTCAGGCAGTGTATTCCTGACATTTCTGTAATCTGGAGAGCACTGTCGCCACCTAAGGGTTCTGTAAAATAGGTTATAGACCTCCAATAGCTACTATAGTTGTACAGGAGCTGCGGAAGGCTTTGATCGACGTCCCACCGTCAAAAAACGCATTGGACGTCGAAGGACGTCCGTGGCACTCTACGTCACTATTTAATTGGACGTCGAAGGACGTCCATGGCATTCAATGAGTTAAGGTGTCGACCCAAATAACCAAGTAAGAAGTCCTGTGGAAACTTATTCAGGAAAACCATACCTGCATTTGATCCTTTTTTGTACAGAGATTTAGAAAAAACACTAACAATTTGTGGTTTTGCTTGCTGCCAATCTTCGATTTAACGCAGCATGTGATTGGTCCACTACCGCAGCTGCAACCCATGATGGTGAAGTCAAGTGGTGTATAACGGAGGTCGCAGGTCAGCGTGCCGAACATCGGAGATCCGGGTTTTTATTGTTAGTGAAACCAACAACACAGCAAATCTTTTGCATATCGATATTAATTTAAACCATTTAAATAGTTTGTTTGAACTGTTTCCCGCTTCTTGTACAGTCTTATATGGCGAGTTTCCCCCTGAAAGGCGGCATGGCCTACGAAATGACGTGTTGCCATTCTGATGTAACAGGAAATGGAGAGAGACACTTTTGGAACAAACTGACACACAGTACAGGACAACAGACTGGAACACACGGACACAGGAGTACTACCGACTGACACACATGGTGGTAACAGACCTCATATACACAACATGAGACCTTTACAGACACACAGGAGCCAGCAGACTCTGCCTGTGACTGTAAATGCACTGTATAGACCTGTCAGAGGGTAATATATGGTCCTTTTCAGGTGCTTTTATTTGATTTATTATCAGAGGAGAAGAGGCTGGAAACTGTCCAGTACCTCACAAGAAAAAAGCAAAAATTAGAGAAAAAGAACACATGATTTTACAGTAGAAATGTTTTTCTCCCTATACCATAAATCATCTTGCGACCCCACGGGGGGTCTCGACCCCCGGTTTGAGAATCACTGACACAGTTTCCCATATACTGTTTTCATTTAGCCACCACAGCAAGAAAACCTCCCACCACTGCTGGCCGGACTGTGAGATAAAAACCAATCCATCTTGTTTTGTTCTAATGTTCCTAGATCTCAGGATTCTATAGTGTTTAGAATGACAACTTTCTATAGTGTTTAGAATGACAACTTTCTATAGTGTTTAGAATGACAACTTTCTATGGTGTTTAGAATGACAACTTTCTATAGTGTTTAGAATGACAACTTTCTATAGTGTTTAGAATGACAACTTTCTATAGTGTTTAGAATGACAACTTTCTATAGTGTTTAGAATGACAACTTTCTATAGTGTTTAGAATGACAACTTTCTATAGTGTTTAGAATGACAACTTTCTATAGTGTTTAGAATGACAACTTTCTATAGTGTTTAGAATGACAACTTTCTATAGTGTTTAGAATGGCAACTTTCTATAGTGTTTAGAATGACAACTTTCTATAGTGTTTAGAATGACAACTTTCTATAGTGTTTAGAATGACAACTTTCTATAGTGTTTAGAATGACAACTTTCAGAGGGAGGTACGGTGGTGCAGTGGTAAGCACTATCGCCTCACAGCTCGAAGGTCGTGGGTTCGATTCCCACCTGGGCCGATGTGAACACTGAAGGAATGCGTGCCCGTCCGCATGTCCTCGAGTGCCCACCACCCGGGTGGGGGTCGGCAAAATTGCCTTTCTGTGTGGAGTTTGCATGTTCTCCCCGTGCCTCCCCGGGGTTTCCTTCATATAGGAACCCCCTTCACAAAAACATGCAACATCCTGGTTGCTTATATGGTTCCTCCTCTGATCGTTAAGGGCGCCTGTTCAGAGGGAGGGGAACTGGTTGGAATAGCGTGAACCTCCCACGTGCTATGTCCTACCGGTGAAGCTTCCTCGGGCAGGTGAAAAGAAGCGGCTGACTTGACTGCCCATGTCTCGGAGGATGCATGGAATCAGTCTCGGCTCTCCCCAGATCGGCAGAGGATGGAGTAGCAACCAGGATTGAGTAATTCAAATGAGCACTAAAACGGGGGATAAAAATGGGATAAAAAAAATCGGGAAAAAAAACATAAAAAAAAAAAAAAAAAAAAAAGAGAATGACAACTTTCTATAGTGTTTAGAATGGCAACTTTCTATAGTGTTTAGAATGGCAACTTTCTATAGTGTTTAGAATGACAACTTTCTATGGTGTTTAGAATGACAACTTTCTATAGTGTTTAGAATGACAACTTTCTATAGTGTTTAGAATGACAACTTTCTATAGTGTTTAGAATGGCAACTTTCTATAGTGTTTAGACTGGCAACTTTCTATAGTGTTTAGACTGGCAACTTTCTATGGTGTTTAGACTGGCAACTTTCTATGGTGTTTAGACTGGCAACTTTCTATGGTGTTTAGAATGGCAACTTTCTATAGTGTTTAGAATGGCAACTTTCTATAGTGTTTAGAATGGCAACTTTCTATAGTGTTTAGAATGGCAACTTTCTATAGTGTTTAGACTGGCAACTTTCTATAGTGTTTAGAATGACAACTTTCTATACAACGAGCCACGCCCGTCACATGACAGGATGTATTTCTGTATAATCACCACGACAACGAGCCACAACCGTCCCGTCACATGACAGGTTGTATTTCTGTATAATCACCACGACAACGAGCCACGCCCGTCACATGACAGGATGTATTTCTGTATAATCACCACGACAACGAGCCACGCCCGTCCCATCACATGACAGGATGTATTTCTGTATAATCACCACGACAACGAGCCACGCCCGTCCCATCACATGACAGGATGTATTTCTGTATAATCACCACAACAACGAGCCACGCCCGTCCCGTCACATGACAGGTTGTATTTCTGTATAATCACCACAACAACGAGCCACGCCCTTCACATGATGGATGTATTTCTGTTTATACCATGGTCTGGGTGAATACTCGATTCTGATTGGCTGCAGGGTGTACATTAAAAAGTGATAATGTACACCTAGTAAAGTAGTTCAGTCAAATGGTCAGTTCACCATTCATATCAATGCGCCATAGTTTCAACAGTGTTATCAAGAGAGCAGTTTGAGCTCTATACCCCCGTTAAGGGTTAATATGGCACTTTTGTAAGTTGAGAAAAAAAATTAGTCGGTCAAAGTAAGTATTTAAATCACCCCTGTGTGCTCAGTTTATCAAAAAAAAATGTTGATTTTGGTTTCGGAGATTTCCCTCCTGACAGAATCTTCATTGCGAGCAGAGCGATCTATAATGGAGAGTTCCGACATCTCCATTCACTCCAATGGACCCGTTTTTTACCTCACAAAAGTTACAAGAAGTAAGGTCCTGGATTAAGCAGGGCTATAAAGTTACAGCAAAATGGACCCTTTGTGATGTACTTTGAAAGGGTCAGACGTTAAAAAAATTCTAATTGTATATTATCAGCTTTATTTATGCATCCAAACGTAGTGCAAGCCCCCTTTCTGGCTAGTCATTTGGCTACATGGTTAATCATTTTCGACCTCCGCTGACGCAACTCTCCGACTAAACCGCTCTGGTCGCCCTAACTGTTTTCACTTCCTGAAATCTCTTCCCCCGTAAATGTTAATATACTTGGCCAATAAGTATGTAACATACAAAATAAAGCAAGCGCCCAAACGGAAAACGGTAATGTCTTCATTTAATGTAGAATGCAAAACACCCGCATTCCTGTGATAAAGTTAACGTTTGTGTCGGCTTTAAAACGGAGGCGCTGTGGTTCCCTGTTGCCAGGAAGGTGGGAGGGACTATTTTATTTTGCGGAAGACTTTGACTTATGAATAACAGCCATTTATATTGCTTCATTTATTACACATGGAAATATAAATGACTGGTCTTGTTTTGTTGGCAAGTGACCATGGTATAAGCGGGTTAATGCCCTTAACCCTTACATAATCGCCACGACAACGAGCCACACCCATCACATGACAGGATGTATTTCTGTGTAATCACCATGACAACGAGCCACGCCCATCCCATCACATGACAGGATGTATTTCTGTCTAATCACCACGACAACAAGCCACGCCCTTCACATGACGGGATGCATTTCTGTATAATCGCCATGACAACGAGCCATGCCCGTCCCGTCACATGACAGGATGTATTTCTGTATAATCAGCACAACAACGAGCCACGCCCTTTACATGACAGGATGTATTTCTGTATAATCACCATGACAACGAGCCACGTCCTTCAAACATGACAGTATGCATTTCTGTCTAATCACCACGACAACGAGCTACGCCCCTCAAACATGACAGGATGCATTTCTGTCTAATCACCACGACAACGAGCTACGCCCATCACATGACGGGATGCATTTCGGTATAATCACCATGACAACGAGCCACGCCCCTCAAACATGACAGGATGCATTTCTGTCTAATCACCACGACCGCGAGCCACGCCCGTCACATGACGGGATGTATTTCCTGTCTAATCAGCAGGACGCACGTTGAGTGCATATAATAGGACATAATGAAAAGTAATGTGACGTGCGGCTGCACTCAGCCTGTCGCTCAGCGCGCCGCCTGCCAACGTAATCCCACTAAATGTATGAAAATAGCAGCTCAGCTATTGTTGGAGCCATTTCGCCGTCTCAGCAGCCATCGTCTGACACCGTTTGGAAGAGGTGCACCGTGGGTAGTGTCTCCCCGGGACAGGATCCATCTCCCTCCATCTCCCCTCTGGCAGAGCGAGGGGAAGTTTGATTGATTTATCGGCCGGCGTCTCCCCAGCCTGCCTTTAATGAGACAGTAATAGCCCACGGTCGCTCCGCAGCGCTCCACAGATGGATGTGAGGGAGAGGCAGCAGAGAGCAGAAATGTGGACAGAATATGTAACCCGAGGTACAATCAATGCATGCTGCACGGCACGCACATACGCACACACTGATGGAGAGAGAGAGAGAGAGAGAGAGAGAGAGAGGCGAGGGGAGAGCGAACAAGAGCGATATGGGCAGAGAGAGAGAGAGAATATGCGGAGTATTGGAAAGACAATATATGACAGAGAGGCATGCAGCCAGAGAGTGAGGCAGAGAGAGAGAGAGAGAGGGAAAGAGAGAGAGAGGGAGAGAGGGAGAGGGAAAGAGAGAGCAAGGGAGAGAGAGAGAGAGGGAGAGAGAGAGCGAGGGAGAGAGAGAGGGAGAAGGAAAGAGAGAGGGAGAGAGAGGGAGAGGGAGAGGGAAAGAGAGAGCGAGGGAGAGAGAGAGAGAGAGGCGAGGGGAGAGCGAACAAGAGCGATATGGCCAGAGAGAGAGAGAGAGAATATGCGGAGTATTGGAAAGACAATATATGACAGAGAGAGGCATGCAGCCAGAGAGCGAGGCAGAGAGAGAGAGAGAGGGAGAGAGAGAGAGAGAGGGAGAGAGTGTAATAGGAAGGGACAGATGTAGACAGAAAGCAGAAGCAGACAGATCACAAGTAGAGAGAGAAGGGAGGCAGGTAGAACGAGCACCTCTCTCTCTCTCACACACACACACACACACACACACACACACACACACACACACACACACACGAACACACACACACACACACACACACACACACACACACACACACAGGCTGGTGATTGCCAGCAGCGGTCACTCCCGCCTTTAATTAAAGTCACTCTCCTGGGCACTTAAGCAACAGCTTGCAATTTGCCCAGACAGACAGCGAGCGGCTGGCAGCATGGCGGAGCAGGCACCCGCTGACCTGTAATTGTCTGCGGGGGACGGGCGCCGCTGCCAACCTGTGATTTTCATGGGAATTAACGACACATCACTTCCCTGACATGCTTAGCTGGGGGCCACCGGGGGCAGAGGTGAGGCGGCCACCTCCGTGTTGACTGCCCCCGCTGTCGGTCTGTCTCCGCTCTGAAGCACGGGATGGTAAGGAGGAGAGGAGCAAGGGAGCAGGGAGAAAATAAATAGCTGCAGAGATGTTCCAGGATTACCAACATGTGATGTGAACATGTGATGACTGACAGCTAGTTTGAGTGAGGAGTGATGACTGACGAGTGACGCTGTATTGTGCGATGACAGCCAAACCTCTGAATTAGGATGCCCTAAAATGGTTGCCGTACCCCCTCTCTCTCTCCCTCAGTCTCTCTCTCCCTCTTCGTCAGTCTCTCTCCGCTCTCTCCCTCAGTCTCTCTCCCCCTCTTCGTCAGTCTGTCTGCCTCTCCACTCTCTCCCTCACTCTCTCTCCCCCTCTCTCGCTCCCTCTCCGCTCTCTCCCCCTCTCTCGCTCCCTCTCCTCTCTCTCCCTCAGTCTCTCTCCCCCTCTCTCTCTCCCCCTCTCTCACTCCCTCTCCTCTCTCTTCCTCCATGAGTCTCTCTGGCGGAAGCCATCGTCTCCGTCTGGTTCCTCCCCGATCATACTTATACTCTCATCACTTATATAGCCTCAGACTGATGACCCATCATCACATGACATTATCACGGATTACATCACTGATGACATCATCACTGATGACATCATCACTGACATTATCACTGGTTAGTGATGCAAAAGATGCAAAAGCAAGTTGGTTGGGGTTATTGTATGGTTATGGTTTGGGATTCGAACCAGTTCTCTTGTGACAAGGAAGTTATATGTCAGCAACAACAGGTGTGCCACTTGCACCCTTCTCCTTAATGCTAGCTAAGCTAACTCTAGCTAAGTAGTCTCTTAAAACGGTTGGCTCTCACAATTTCCAAATGCTTCCGCCTAAACGTCTGTACTTTGAGCTGGAAAACTTGATCAAAACAGAAAGGGAAGCTCAGGGAAAATAATGAGCGATGATAGGGGCCTAGGCGGGACATGCGATTGTATTTCTCCAAACACCTGCATCCGTTCGAACTTCCTCCGCTAAACAGAATGGAGTACCGCAGGGATGAGTTCTAAGACTTCTGCTGCCCTCCCTTGTCTCAAAGTCAATGGGATTTTTCTATGGGGATTTTGGTGAAATGACTGTGATTAACAAAAGTTGATGGAACTGGGAACTTTGTGTTCAGCAATATAATGATTTTTGAAGCGTAAATACACATTTTAAAAACCGTGGTTGTCAGAAAACGCGTGAACAAAGTGGTCCTCACTTGAAGATGATGATGCTGAACACAAAGTGCATGCATTTCTGTAGACCTTATTTCAGGCATTTAACCCAAATCCCCATGCAAACATCCCATTGACTTCCCGACGAGTGAACCATGGAAGTGCTCTGGGTTGGCCTACTAAAATACTCTAATTAATGCAGGGAGGGGTTTTCAAAGTCTGAGACTGTGAGCCTCCCCTCAGACAAAGCCCCCATATATAATAATAATAATAATAATGATAATAAATATGGGATTTATAGAGCGCTTTTCAAGGACTCAAAGACGCTTTACACTAAACACTAAAAGGGCGGGGCGACGGAGGTGCAACAGACAATGGACAAACATGACACAGACACACAGGGATAGGCAGGTGGAACTTAAGAGAAGGCAGAGGAGAAGAGATGGGTTTTGAGGCGGGATTGGAAGACAGTGAGGGAGTCTGATTCTCTAATGTCCGCACCAAAACTGCGGAGGTTGGACTTGGGAGTGGAGCGAAGGCCGGCAGATGTGGATCTGAGGGAACGGGAGGGTGGGTAGGGGGAGATGAGATTGGTGAGATATGGGGGGGGGGGGGGGGGGGGGGCAGTGGTTGACTTGCTTAGTTTCGCTCAATTGCTGGATTGAGCCAATCACCTGATATGGCTGTTTGACATATATACTTCTGACTGCACCAAATACATAAAGAAGGTCTGTCAGAAGCACCAAATACATAAAGAAGGTCTGTCAGAAGCACCAAATACATAAAGGAGGTCTGTCAGAAGCACCAAATACATAAAGGTCTGTCAGAAGCACCAAATACATAAAGAAGGTCTGTCAGAAGCACCAAATACATAAAGAAGGTCTGTCAGGAGCACCAAATACATAAAGAAGGTCTGTCAGAAGCACCAAATACATAAAGAAGGTCTGTCAGAAGCACCAAATACATAAAGGAGGTCTGTCAGAAGCACCAAATACATAAAGGAGGTCTGTCAGAAGCACCAAATACATAAAGAAGGTCTGTCAGAAGTACCAAATACATAAAGAAGGTCTGTCAGAAGCACCAAATACATAAAGGTCTGTCAGAAGCACCAAATACATATAGGAGGTCTGTCAGAAGCACCAAATACATAAAGAAGGTCTGTCAGAAGCACCAAATACATAAAGGAGGTCTGTCAGAAGCACCAAATACATAAAGGAGGTCTGTCAGAAGCACCAAATACATAAAGGAGGTCTGTCAGAAGCACCAAATACATAAAGGTCTGTCAGAAGCACCAAATACATAAAGAAGGTCTGTCAGAAGCACCAAATACATAAAGGAGGTCTGTCAGAAGCACCAAATACATAAAGGTCTGTCAGAAGCACCAAATACATAAAGGAGGTCTGTCAGAAGCACCAAATACATAAAGGTCTGTCAGAAGCACCAAATACATAAAGAAGGTCTGTCAGAAGCACCAAATACATAAAGAAGGTCTGTCAGAAGCACCAAATACATAAAGGAGGTCTGTCAGAAGCACCAAATACATAAAGGAGGTCTGTCAGAAGCACCAAATACATAAAGAAGGTCTGTCAGAAGCACCAAATACATAAAGGTCTGTCAGAAGCACCAAATACATAAAGGAGGTCTGTCAGAAGCACCAAATACATAAAGAAGGTCTGTCAGAAGCACCAAATACATAAAGGAGGTCTGTCAGAAGCACCAAATACATAAAGGAGGTCTGTCAGAAGCACCAAATACATAAAGGAGGTCTGTCAGAAGCACCAAATACATAAAGGTCTGTCAGAAGCACCAAATACATAAAGGAGGTCTGTCAGAAGCACCAAATACATAAAGGAGGTCTGTCAGAAGCACCAAATACATAAAGGAGGTCTGTCAGAAGCACCAAATACATAAAGGTCTGTCAGAAGCACCAAATACATAAAGGAGGTCTGTCAGAAGCACCAAATACATAAAGGAGGTCTGTCAGAAGCACCAAATACATAAAGGAGGTCTGTCAGAAGCACCAAATACATAAAGGAGGTCTGTCAGAAGCACCAAATACATAAAGGAGGTCTGTCAGAAGCACCAAATACATAAAGAAGGTCTGTCAGAAGCACCAAATACATAAAGGAGGTCTGTCAGAAGCACCAAATACATAAAGGAGGTCTGTCAGAAGCACCAAATACATAAAGGAGGTCTGTCAGAAGCACCAAATACATAAAGGAGGTCTGTCAGAAGCACCAAATACATAAAGGAGGTCTGTCAGAAGCACCAAATACATAAAGGAGGTCTGTCAGAAGCACCAAATACATAAAGGAGGTCTGTCAGAAGGCATTTATTTGACATTGACAATGGGAAAGTGGGAAAAACAACAACATCCCCCCGAAACGACTGTATCTGAGACCGCCTGCGGAGGCGTCTGATATAAAGCATCTAAAAAACAAGTGAGAGAAGAGAGGGAGGCGGAGAGGATCGGAGGGAGGGAGGGAGGAGAGGAGGTGAAGGGAGAAGAGAGTGAGAGTGCAGAGAGAGAAGAGGGAGAGAGGAGTGCGGTGTGAGAGAGAGAGAGAGAGAGCTTTTGTGTATTGCTTTGTTTTGTGTATTTTTCAATTTGTACTGTGCTATAGCAACTTTCATGGCAATAAAGCCATTGAATTGAAGTGAATTCAGGGGGAGAGAGAGAATAGGGGGGGAGAGAGAGAGGAGAGAGAGAAGATAGAGCGAGGATAGTGGAGAGAGGATGGAGAGAGAGAGAGAGAGGAGCAGAACAAAAAGAGATAAACATGGTTAAGCAGACAAACAAATGTTTGCTGTGTATCTTCAGTCTGTCTGCAGTCTGTGAAAGTACAACACACACACACACTGTGGCAACTCTGATGCAAGCCAAGACACGAAAAGCAGGTTTAAACGCAAGGAGCGTTGTTTTATTCATTATTCAATTCAAATCAACTTAAATTCTTCCCTTCTCGGGGCTGTTCATTCAAAGTCTCAATCCAGGCAGGTGGGGTTCACCTAACAGGTGAGTCACAGCAGATGAGCTTTCTCCAAAACGTGGCACCAAGCGCTCCAGTACATTGCCTGGCTCGCTTCCTCTGGTGAGGGCTCCAGCCTGTGGCCGGGCTCACTTCCTCTGATATATGCTCCAGTCCTCTGATACATTCTCCAGTAGCTTGCCACCAGTAGCTTGCCTTAGTTACATGCTCCCGCATCTTGCCTGCGTGCGATAAGAGACAGGAGCGGTCAGAAATCATATACAGTCATTATCATGAGCTTAAGGAGAGGATTGTAAATTATACCTTACCGCCCGACCGCACGGAGAGGACCCCCTCTCTCGAGGAGAGCCAGCCAGACAGTGGACATTCAGAGCTGCTTCCCATTTCTAGGCTCGCTGATTGCTCCGTTTGTCGCAGCCGTGTGAGCCGCTCCTAACAGCGCGCAGCTGCTAGCGGTCCCACTGATTGAGCAGCTAATTGGGGAAATACCTCTTACTGATGACGCGGCCCAGACAGCGTCTCTGTCTGGAACCCCGGCTCTGATGTCACTGTCGTGGCTGGCCGTCCTCCCACTCTCACCTGCCGGGGGTTAGGCTGCCGAGACACCACATATCCTCCCCCTAAGCTCGCTGCCCGTGCGGCGAGCTTCCATATCTCTTTTCCATGTCTCCTGCTTCCTCGCGGCGGGACATGGCATCGGCGAGTGGCACCTCTTCCTCAGAGTCATCATCCTCCTCGTCTTTATCCTTCTCTGACTTCTTTAGCAGGCTGGGCCTTCACTGCAGGCTTGGCCGCAGCCTTGGCAGCTGGAGTAGCTTCAGGTGGAGTGGCCTTCTTCACCACTTTCACTAGTGGAGTCTCTTCTTCAGAGTCGTCCTCTTCTTCATCGTCATCATCGCTTTCTGCTTTCTGGGCTGCTTTGCCGTTCTTGACAGCTGGAGCAGCTTTAGCTAGATTGGCTGGCTTGCGGAGGGGATCGCTCGGGGTAGAGCGCCTCCTGTCCCCGCTGACTTGGTGGTTCTCCAATAACTTCACCAAGCCACACAGCCACCCATCCTCCCCCTAAAAAAATTTCTCCTTTTTCCCAGTTTTAAACGCTCTGGGTAGCGCACGTCATGTCCCTGCTGAAACATTTTTTTTTTTCCGCTTTCTTTTCTGGCGTCGGGCGTGCGGAGGAGATCGCTCTGGGTGGAGCGCATCCCGTCCCCGCTGACTTGGTGGTTCTTCCATAACTCACCCAAGGCGTTCAGCGAGGAGGGGCTCCCCTGGGCTGCATCCTGTCTGGCGTCGGGCGGACCTTCGTCTCCGGCCGAGCTTTCGGACCCCGGTCCTTCGGAATCCGTCCGGAAGGCTGGGCAGGCGAGGCGCTGACGGGGGAATCCGTTTTCCCCTCGTTTCCCCTCGTCGGGGGGATCAGGGCGCGGCTCGCTCTGCGTGGGGCCCGGTGGCGGCGGCTGACGGCGGCGGCTGTCCCGGCCGGGTCGGTCCTGAGTGGCTGGCGTTTTCTGGCGTCGGGCGGCAAGGAGCGTAGGCATCGGTCTATGACGAGTTTTTCTCTACAGGGGGTCTCCCCGAAGAGCTCCCAGTCGGCCTCGACGTCCTCATCGGGCTCTGCTTGGTGAGCACGTCTCCGGGGGCCCGTAAAGTAATTTCGTCTTTCTCTACTTTTTTTTCTCAATTCTTTTACGACCTGCTGTAGTTCACTTTGGCTTTTTTTCAGCACCACTAGAGCCAGCTTTTGCTCCCTAGTGCGTGAGGTTGGCGTTGAATCAGAGTGCCTGCATTCTCCACCATTTGTGGCAACTCTGATGCAAGCCAAGACACGAAAAGCAGGTTTAAACGCAAGGAGCGTTGTTTTATTCATTATTCAATTCAAATCAACTTAAATTCTTCCCTTCTCGGGGCTGTTCATTCAAAGTCTCAATCCAGGCAGGTGGGGTTCACCTAACAGGTGAGTCACAGCAGATGAGCTTTCTCCAAAACGTGGCACCAAGCGCTCCAGTACATTGCCTGGCTCGCTTCCTCTGGTGAGGGCTCCAGCCTGTGGCCGGGCTCACTTCCTCTGATATATGCTCCAGTCCTCTGATACATTCTCCAGTAGCTTGCCACCAGTAGCTTGCCTTAGTTACATGCTCCCGCATCTTGCCTGCGTGCGATAAGAGACAGGAGCGGTCAGAAATCATATACAGTCATTATCATGAGCTTAAGGAGAGGATTGTAAATTATACCTTACCGCCCGACCGCACGGAGAGGACCCCCTCTCTCGAGGAGAGCCAGCCAGACAGTGGACATTCAGAGCTGCTTCCCATTTCTAGGCTCGCTGATTGCTCCGTTTGTCGCAGCCGTGTGAGCCGCTCCTAACAGCGCGCAGCTGCTAGCGGTCCCACTGATTGAGCAGCTAATTGGGGAAATACCTCTTACTGATGACGCGGCCCAGACAGCGTCTCTGTCTGGAACCCCGGCTCTGATGTCACTGTCGTGGCTGGCCGTCCTCCCACTCTCACCTGCCGGGGGTTAGGCTGCCGAGACACCACAACACACACACACACACACACACGCACGCGCGCACGCACGCACGCACACACACACGCACACACACACACACGCACGCGCGCGCACGCACACACACACACACACACACACACACACACACACACACACACACACACACTCAAGGTTGCAGCATTGTTACATTTCAGGCACAGACTCAAAAGCCTGTCTGCTCCCACAGTATACTGTAGCCTGCACAATGTGATCTTAAAACTCAGAACTATATTTGAAGTGCATTTTAACTATACTATATTGCAGCTATTTCATAATAAGTATACTGTACTAGTGGACCCGTGGGAGTTAGACCCTCCTGGGAGTTAGGGT
>NC_139634.1:44383647-44391147 GCF_964638095.1 Poromitra crassiceps | reverse complement strand
GTTAGTTCAGTGCGGTAGTAGCTTGATAGCTGACAGCTAACATTAGCAAACAACACACATACAGTGATTTAGCTCAACACTCACCAGAAATATCAAGTGTCTAGCCAATCTGCTCCCACAATTGAGCCTTTCTGTCTCTGTTGCGATAGTTTCCCCATGATTAAGTTGCCAGAAAAGCAGCACCCGACATCACCGTCTTTCTGAAAAGTTAAAATATTTTCAGCTTGAAGCGCTGGGAGTCGGCGCACAAAAACGCCTGAGCGCTGTGAAAATAGACGCTGGGCGCACCGCACTTTCTCTAGACGTCCGTGTGCGCCCGCATACGCTTTTCCCCCATTGGAAACAACTGAAAAAAGACGCTGGACCTGATGAAAAGACGCTAGGTGGACAGTGGACACAGGCCCTTAGGTAACACGTAACGTGCTACATGTGTGTGAAAAGTATTGGGGTACATCATTAAAATATAAAACATTTTTAAAGTAACGCAAATGAGATCTTAGATCGGGCCCAAAAAAAAGCAAGCCCGACCCGACCCGAGCCCGGGCACGTTCTGTCTGAGCCCGGCCCATCCCATTGGCTGCATTCATGGGCCCGAGCCCGAACATTTTCTTGGCTGTTTATCTAAACTAAATCCGTGTTGTCTGTTCAGTCTCGTGAATAACACAGTGATTACAATGTACATAATAACATTCTGATTAGCACACCAAATATTAACCCAATTATAAAAAAGAAAAAGAAAGGGCATTATATCTGACCACGAGCCCGGAACTGACCCATGGGACGTGACGGGGTCGGGTAGAGAATCTAACCTCTAACAAACGCAAATGTACTTTGGCTTACTTTTAAATAGACAACGTTTTTACTCTTCCCTGAGTAATTTCCTGGACTAGTACTAATACTTGTACTTGAGTAGGATTCGTCAGTACTCTTAACTGCAGGCGAGCAGCAAAACACAATCATGATCATCAACAAGACATGACAGCAAGACATGACAACAACAACAACAACATAGCATAACATAACCGGAGGTAACACATCAGTTTACATGAGAACATGAACAAGAAATAAAGAAAAGTATAGATATATATTTTAGCCTATACACTATGTATATGACTTTGACTTTGACCCAAGTCTTTTTCCGGTAAGATATCTGTACTTTTTGGCTTTTGAGCACGTTATATATATACATCACTAACCCAGACCTTTGGGAAAAGTGGATTTGTGTTTGCCGTGTTTTCCTGCCCGCCGCCGCTGCGCAACCCGCTCCGCTCTCTGTTTACAATGCAGACACTCCTGATTTTGTGCTCCGTCCAATTTTTCAATTATGTTTCCTCTGGCGGATAGCAATTACCATCCAGTTGACGGAACCCAAACACCCTTATTTCCCCCCCTTGTGAGCCATATTGCAATGACGTGGATAAAACACTTGTTATCTTTAATATGACTACAATGTTCATTTCTCCCGATGGGGCTAACTAAACAGAGGCTTATCTGTAACACTGACACCGCAATCTGTCTCTCAAGTCTGTTTCAATTATTTTATATTGGAGCTGTGATTTGTCTTACTGTCAGAATGGATTGCGTCGGATGGTTAAGTTGATGTGAATATATTGGGTGGCAAACGTGGTGACAGCCAGCCGCTGTTTAAGATGGAGCGATGGAGCACGGCCTCGCTGTGGGCGGAGCTCGCGTTACCCCCGCGCGGCCTGTCACCGGCCACCATGCATCTATTTCATCCGACGCAAAGAGTGTTGCTTTTCTGCTCGTATAGCACGTTTCCACCATTCAGACTCAAACGATGTTTAACACTTAGAAGGTTCAGGATACCATAATTACTATAGAAGGGAAGGTAAGCAGTCATTTTGACCTCTGGATTCCAAACTCTATAATCTCTCGTGATAAATACCTAATTGAGAGATTTATCTTAAAAAAAAGAAGATAATACAACAACAAACTGTGAAAAGATTAATTGGTTAGTCGGTCGGTTGGTCTGCAAAAAGTTCACCACCCTTTAGCGTTCACAGTTTTGGCATGGACGTCAAGTGTGTGCGTGTGTGTGTGCAAATTGAACCTTTTTCACAACAGCCATTTTGTGTCTAAAATGCAGGGTAACCCTAACCTTGCTTGCAAGATGGATAACCTCGCGAGATCAAAAGAGATTCTCTCGACGTAATCCATCTTGTCATGCACAGGCGGTTAAGATGATTGGCCGAACCATGCCGGCTCGACGAATCAGCGGCGGGCTTAGGCTCGTCTGGGCAAGTAGTGGGTACATGGTCTTTGTAGTTCTTTTCACTCGTCAACATGGCTGCCGCCGCGGAAGTGACAGGCAGTCTGAATGAAATTGAATGTAACGTTCCCAATTCTATGTATTAAATTCTAAAAAACGACCCTCAACATTTGGGAAGGCTAAGCCACACAACTAGTTCGTTATAATCTAATGTCATGTTTCAAAGGTGACTTTACGACGATGAGGACGGTGAGGACTCAATCAATGAATACCATGGAGATCAGGCACCTTCCTCCGGTCGCAAACGTGACGTCAGAGGCATGGCGATCTGATTGGTTGAAGTTAACATGCACCAGCGGTGATAGGTAGATGGGTCATCCAATCACCTGCCAAGTAGCTTGGAAAAAGTGCCCGCCTCCGTCAGCGGGTCGGGTTACTGCATTCCCAGATCGACTGGTTTAGTGAAATGCAATGTGGAGCTAAACCGTCCATCTGGCAGCGTCAGGTTAGGGTAACCCCAGGTGCAACAAAAACATGAATGATGGTTTCCAACTTCCAATCCATTTAGGTGTTCCAGTGCTGGGGGGGCCCTCATTAATGTTTTGGTTGCACCTGTGTCTATCCTGCCTTTTAGAGACAAAATGGCTGTCGTGGAAAAAGGCCCATCGGCTAAAAGGGGGGGAAGGGGGGGGGGGGGCAATTGTGAAATGCAGGGTGGCAGAGGCAGACTAGGGTGGGCTGCCCCTGCCATCCTGTATTTCGGAAATGTGCATAATGTGGTCGCAGCTATTGTGAATTAGCGTTTGTTAATGGAACAAAGTGACTGCAGCACATATAGATTAGAGACAGGTCAGAATGAGCACAGTGGCTGTTCTAGTCCGGCTCACGGAAGGCGGCGTGCGTTCAGATGAGCCTGAACGTGACTGTCATGACAGTCACCTGCTGCCCGCTGAGAGACAGAGAGGAGCCGAGAGACACGCTTAAGATAATTGGCTCCCCTCCCGCCCACTGTCACACACGCACGCACGCACACACACACACACACACACACACACACACACGTAGACACACACACACACACACACGCACGCACCTAGACACACATGCACACACGCACACACACACACACTCACGCACGCACGCTCGCACGTAGACACACACGTAGAAACACGCGTAGACACACAGACACAGACACACACACATGCACGCACGCACGCACACACACACACTTAGACAAACACACACACACACACACACACACACACGTCAGCCATGAATTAAAATAAGAAATGGAGGAAATTATTCTAAGCTCTCAGAGCTCAAAAAGTGTGAGTCATAAGTCACACACACACACACACCCACACACACACACACACACACACACACACGCACACACACACACACATGCACGAAAGACAAAGAGAGACTGAGCACATGCGGCAGAATGATCCTTGGCTGTAATGGATGTCAGACTGTGTGCGGCCAGGCTAACAGCTGGGGATGAACGACATAGACAGTGATGTGTCAGAGAGAGAGCGAGAGAGAGAGAGAGAGAGAGAGAGATAGAGAGGGGGCGGTGGTTAATATGTGTGGCGGGAGACGGGGGGACTAATCTCAACAGCACATCATCTTTGATAGAGATTGGTTTGATGATTGGAGTTGGAGTGTGAAGGGGAGGCGTGTGTGTGTGTGTGTGTGTGTGTGTGTGGGGGGGGGGGGGGGGTTGAGGGGGCGAGCTGTAATGATAGCCTATGTATGTTTGACTGCAGAGAGAAAGAGAGAGAGAGGTTATCCAGCAGTCTCTCGACCTTCCCCCCTCCCCTCCCCTCCCCTCACTGACCTCAGTGAAAGTGGCTATTTGCCTGGGCGGCGGCGAGTCATTCTTGCAGTAATCTGCTATTTCAAAGACATTTTTACCTGATTGGTTCGTCAGAGAGAGACGACCCCCGGTCAGCCCCACCCCCCACCCAAGTGTGATGCACTTGTGAAGGCTACCACCGGGGACAGACAGGAGGCGGAAGCATGCGCCGCAAAGCGCATTCCCCGCACGAGCAGGCGCCTGGCTGTCCACCCTGTTTATTTCATTGAAGATGTACATTGTTGGTGAACTGTTTCAGTACACATGTACAAGACTTCTGTATAAAAATGTTGCTCCTAAATATCCAAGAAGCTCCCTTTTCTCTCTCGATATCTAATATTACCATGACATTAAATGCATTAACAGGGAGTTTAGCATTTCCCGGCCCTGATTCCTGGTTATTACACAGAAACTACACAAGCTATTACCCGGTTATTACTTTGGTAATTACATGATATTACCTAATTATTACTCCTTTATTATCTCCTATTATTTAGTAGCGATCTGTAATGTAAAGTGCTATCACATCTTCTTCTCACCGAGGGAGAAGGAGCAGCGGACTGACAGTCTGTTCTGTAGCTGTTGTGACGTCACTGAACACAAAATCACCTCGACTTCAACTGGGCTAGAATCATATTAAATGTAATTTCAACCTAATGCATAATTTAATGTAATAAACGGCACACTGGTGGAGGTTGTAATTAAACACCACACATCTATTACAAGCTTGTACATTATGTGGTGTGTGTGTGTGTGTGTGTGTGTGTGTGTGTGTGTGTGGGTGTGCGAGAGATAGAAAGTGTGTGGTGAGCAGAGTTGGGAAAAGTACACATTCCTTACTTAAGAAGTACGGTAGTTACTTGTGTAAAAAAAGACTACTGATTCAACTTGTTTACTCAAGTAAAAGTAAACAAGCACGAATTTGCAACGGCTGCAACCGGATATGTGAATTTGCGAAATGCAGTTCTTCATCATCCACTCCATTGCTAAAAAGTACACGCTCTATAATGTAATAAAGTACAAAAGTATTTCTACTGGCTGTTTCTGTGCAAAAGCTAACTGAAATTGTCTGGCTGTCTGTAATCTGTATGCAGTGATGGGCAAGCTATACTTGGAAAATGTAGTTAAGCTAAGCTACCAGTTACTCTAGATCCTAGTTCCTCATTGCGCGGCTCGCGAGACGATGGCAGCTCTAGACTCTTTCATAGGCGGCTTGCGGCTGATATAAATAATACAATCACTGTCAAAACAATTCCCTCACGGTGTCAAACTGCGTGGTTGCCAGGTTTGTGGCCCTTTGGAGCACCAAATGGGGGTTGAAACTCACCATATACCGGTAGCCTATCTGGCAACACTGCAAAAAAGCCAATGCCTTGTGGAGGGATTGGGTCAGTGGGAGGGAGCAGAAGAGTGCTTCAGGTGTGAATGACAGGGCGTATTGTTGCAGCTGGCATTTCCTCGTTAACGACGAAATGCACAAGCTGCAACAATCGAGTCACGTTAACACCCCCTCCCAGCCTCAGAGTTTTAACGATAAGCAAAGCAGCTGTTTAGCCTACTGAGCTCTGTGTGGAGACCAGGAAAGCACAGGCTGTTTACTGAGCTGGAGGTGTGTGGAGCTGCATCCCAGAGAGAGACAGACTGGAGATCTATGAAGACTTCTTCTTCTTGCTACGAAACAGAAGGTTAGGCCTTCAACCAGCACTTATCATGCTCTCATGTGGATAATTGTGCCACTGTGCATTGTGTGCAATGTCCTGTGTGTCTGTGTGAACCAGGAAAGCACAGGCTGCTGAGCTGGAGGTGTGTGGAGCTGCATCTCAGAGAGAGACAGACTGCACATCAGAATGTTCTCATATATATTTTTTTAATCAAGTCGGTGTGAATGTTTTCATCACTTTTATAATTTTTTATTAAGTCGGCCTGAATGTTTTTTATATCATGTATATACAGTATTTATATATATATATATATATAATATATATACATTTTTATTATAAAGTCGGTCTGAATGTTTTTATGATTTTTATAATTGTTTCTAACATGTTTATCGTTGGTTCTACATTTTTTATCATTGGTTTTATCATTGAATAAACTAAAAACTAAATCAAACGCTTACTGTGTGGTTTTGCGGTAAAAGTGGCTCTCCTCTTGACTTTGACCGGCTAGTGTGGCTCTCATGGAGAAAATATTGAGGATCACTGCTCTAGATTAAATATAGCTTCACTACATTGACGCTATCCCCAGAGAAATGTAGCAAGCTAAGCTACGAGCAACATGACAAAAGTAGCTTGCTACATCAAAGCTACTTTTTTTTTTTTTTACATTGAATCGACTTCATGCCAAATCAATGTGATCTCAGTGATCAAGAAAAACTTTCCACCAAACAAATAGGCAGGCAAAAAATAAAAAGACCAGTTCAATTGGTTAATAAAAAATAAATAAATAGCTGATTTTTGTGGCATGTTGGTAAATGACATCGCCATAATCAGTGGAGGGGAGAAGACTGAAGAATGATTTGAAAATGGAGATTGTGGAGAGAGTTTGTGTAAGTTTGAGTTTGTGTAAAGTCACCTCGCCATCACTCTGAGGAGCAGGAAGGAGCGGCTGATTGCACAGGAAGAGGAAGCGGGTGGCGAGCACTCGAGCCACCGGACTCCTGGGGAGATAATCTGCACTCTGGATATAGATAGGAAGAGAGAAAGAGAGGGGGGAGAGGGAGGAGAGAGAGAAAGAGAGGATGAGGAGTGAGAGAAGTAGGCAGTGCTCTACCGTCTTCTCTTTACTGGAATATCACTGTCCACGTCTGGAAGGCAGGCGGCATGTGTGTTACTGATGACATCATCTGGCTGCCTGGCAGGCACTTGGCTGCCGGCCACTGATGACATCAGTCCTCAGAGTGGTGAGTCAGTCAGTCAGCTTCAGACAGAGCCAGATTTATGCCAGTGTCGGTGCAATTTCGGCTCAGCTACAAGATCGGCTCGGGCACGCATTGTGATTGGCTGTACGTCGGCACATGGGATTAACGTGAGCAAAATGGCCGACAGCTTTAGATTAGCTAACAAGCTAAATTATTATCAGAGATGATAGACATTAAAGATATTAATCATACAAACATTCAATGATCATGATTCAAGTGTTACAGGACCATTTCTCATAAACATGAGTCTTACTGTTTGAAAATAAATGTGAGAGTGTAACTTCATCTGTAGTTGTGGACCCCGAGCCGAGGACTTCGGTATGGCGAGCCGATCCTGTAGGCCGAGTATATCCTGCACCTACGCCGGCAGCCAGCTGTCACCCGAGTGATTGTGATGTCGGCAGTGATGTCAACAGTGAGTGATGTCATCAGTGATGTAACAAGAGCAATTGTGATGTCATCAGTGAGTGATGCAATTAGTGATGTCACTCT
>NC_139634.1:44378647-44381147 GCF_964638095.1 Poromitra crassiceps | reverse complement strand
TAAGCGAGAACAAAAATACAAGTTCCTGCCTTTGGCCTCCTTTGGTGCCCTGCGTGGGCAGGGCAGTTGAGGACCGCTGGATGTTGGGGTGCGGGGAAGGGGGGGGGGGGGGGGGGGGGGTCATGTATTCCGCTCTGCTGCAGCCACCAACCTTTTGGATGTAGTCTGAAATATGTCAACAGCAATCTCAGACACCCCTAAACATGTTACTGGCCGGTCCCCATGAGCAGATGCCCTTCATTCACCTCTCATTAGATTGCTGACCATCTGCGTAACTCGTCATACTCGTCATGACACGGCAGCTGGGTTGGCAACCTGGAATTCAGGTGAACTCATGTTAGACTTTTAGTATGCCGGTCCTATGTTGTCACAGGGTCTGGATTGATTGGCTGGGATGTGAGCAAGTCTGTTTACCGGTATATACGATTATCCATACAATCAGGGCAAATTCTGAATTAATTATGCAGAAGTAATTGTACCTTTTATAAAAGTCACAGGTCTCATATTCCCTATTCTGTCCCTAATCTTTTGTGACATTTTCCAGCAGGGACCTAAGTGTGTTAACACCCTCAATAAAAAGGTATCATGAGTTGCCAATTTCCCTCTCAGAACTGAATGAAAATTTTGTTGTACACTTAAGAGAAAAAGAGACTTCACCAACACGCGGCTTTGCTTATAGTCAAGGCACCTTTGTTCTTCTAATAACACAAATAATCTCTGTGAAACCCTTTAAGATGTCCTTCAGGAGTGCACCCTGTCCTCCGCAGTGCAGCGTAAGACCCTGTCCTCCACAGTGCAGCGTAAGACCCTGTCCTCTGCAGTGCAGCATAAGACCCTGTCCTCCGCAGGGCAGCGTAAGACCCTGTCCTCCACAGTGCAGCGTAAGACCCTGTCCTCTGCAGTGCAGCATAAGACCCTGTCCTCCGCAGGGCAGCGTAAGACCCTGTCCTCCGCAGTGCAGCGTAAGACCCTGTCCTCTGCAGTGCAGCATAAGACCCTGTCCTCCGCAGTGCAGCGTAAGACCCTGTCCTCTGCAGTGCAGCGTAAGACCCGCTGTGTCCCATCGCTCCCAGAGAGTTCAGAAGAGACAGAATAAGCATCTGAGTTCATAGAGACAGAAGAAACATCTGTGTTCATGAGGTCATCATCATCCATAGTGTCATGAACGATGGCCATCTGCCGCTCCCCCAGCTGACTGGTGATGTCGGGGGGTTGTGAATTCTGGGGGTCCAGCAGCTCCAGTGGCTCTCCTGCGACCAGAGCCACGGTGGCAGCAGTGGAGTAGGAAGGCTGTAGCAGCTCCAGTGGCTCTCCTGGGACCAGAGCCCCGGTGACAGCGGTGGAGTAGGAAGGCTGTGGCTCCTCCCCCTTCCCCCTTTGCTCCTCTCGCCAACAGATGCAGTGTAGGCAGTCGTGGACGTTGTGCTGGAAGAGATGTTTACAGGGGTGGAAGTACTGGTAGAAGAGCAGCATGAAGAGCACAGCGAGGCAATAAGAGATCAGAAGCAGAACCACCACCAGCCCGTGGTGGTAGTGGTGGTGGTGCTGGTCATAGAACTCTGACTTGAAGTACCACAGCGTGACGAGGATGACGTTTTCGACAAAGCGGCCGCAGTAGTAGGCGGCCAGGTGGCCCCAGTGCTGCTTCTTCTCTATGAGTGCTCGATGGCTGAGGTTCAGCTGCACCGCCGGCCAGCAGAAGACGTTGATGCAGGCGTAGAGGAAGGTGAACAGGCATAGCACCACTGCGGTGTCCAGCTTGGAGAAGTTCTTCTCCACGTCCCTGGGCAGGGGGGCCTTCCCGACCCAGAACTCCACCCAGGGCAGGAAGAAGAAGAGGACCAGGTTGCCAAGCATGACGAGGATCACCCAGTGGGTGAGCGCAATGGTGAAGAGGACCAGGGTGGTGATCCGGGTGGCAAGCTCCAACCCTCTCCACATTATCAGGCAGAGGTAGGCAGCCGGGCGCAACCGCACCTTGTATTTGTCGTATCTGATCTGGATGGTCAGAACATTGCACACCAGAGCACAATAGGTGATGGAGATCAGGTTGATGATCATCAGAGACAATCTGGTGGAGAGGACGGATTTCTCCTGGATTGTGGCGTACAACTGCAGTGTGAGCTGAGGGGTGGAGCCCAAGAAAGCCTGGATGACTGCGGTGCGCTTGAAGGCATTCCTATGAGCGGCCAGCTTGCGCTGCGAGTGGGCAATCTCCCACTCAATGGGGATCCCCTGGCCCTTCTTTAGGCTGATCTTGCGCGAGATGGTGACGTACGGCTCCTCCTTCTTACCTGCCTCGTAATAGACCAACAGAGCCTCGAAACACCTAACGAGGGGACCAAGGAGCAGTAGGTGCATCAAGAGGACCAGAGGCCGGTCTCTTCCCAAGTCTCTATGAAAGAATGTCAGCGCCAACTGGATCAGCACAGCAGGCACAAGCATGAAGGTGACAGTGTAGCCCAGCCAGAAGGTGTCGTGGGTATTGTGGTACCCGCTG
>NC_139634.1:44358647-44373647 GCF_964638095.1 Poromitra crassiceps | reverse complement strand
TAACGACCCCGGGGTTAAAAACACTGTAACGACCCTAGGGTTAAAAACACTGTAACGACCCCAGGGTTAAAAACACTGTAACGACCCTAGGGTTAAAAACACTGTAACGACCCCGGGGTTAAAAACACTGTAACGACCCCGGGGTTAAAAACACTGTAACGACCCCGGGGTTAAAAACACTGTAACGACCCCGGGGTTAAAAACACTGTAACGACCTCGGGGTTAAAAACACTGTAACGACCCCGGGGTTAAAAACACTGTAACGACCCCGGGGTTAAAAACACTGTAACGACCCCGGGGTTAAAAACACTGTAACGACCCCGGGGTTAAAAACACTGTAACGACCCCGGGGTTAAAAACACTGTAACGACCCCAGGGTTAAAAACACTGTAACGACCCCGGGGTTAAAAACACTGTAACGACCCTAGGGTTAAAAACACTGTAACGACCCCGGGGTTAAAAACACTGCAACGACCCCGGGGTTAAAAACACTGCAACGACCCCGGGATTAAAAACACTGTAACGACCCCGGGGTTAAAAACACTGTAACGCCCCCGGGGTTAAAAACACTGTAACGACCCCGGGGTTAAAAACACTGTAACGCCCCCGGGGTTAAAAACACTGTAACGCCCCCGGGGTTAAAAACACTGTAACGACCCCAGGGTTAAAAACACTGTAACGACCCCGGGGTTAAAAACACTGTAACGACCCCGGGGTTAAAAACACTGTAACGACCCCAGGGTTAAAAACACTGTAACGACCCCGGGGTTAAAAACACTGTAACGACCCCGGGGTTAAAAACACTGTAACGACCCCGGGGTTAAAAACACTGTAAGGCCGCATTCAGATGAAATGTGTAGCGGCGTGCTCATTAACAAGCTGCAGGGCTGCTAATTAGTGATGCTAAGTGGCTTCCCTTCCCATCACCCCCCTCCTCCACGCGTTATTTCGAAACCCACATAGGTTAAGACAAAACCACGCCCTGTGACCGCCTACGCAGCAGTCAAGCGCCAGGATTGGCCAGGAGCAAGTCTTTTGTCTTCTTTTGAGAGCTCGAATCTCCCACACCACAAACACTGCATGGCACGCAGCCCAGCGATTTCATGAACCAACTGAATTGCTCTTGATAGCGGACATTGAAATGAATTATGGTCACATACCTTCCTTAGTGTATTAACGCTAATGAAAACGTAATACAAGCTTTTAACACATTTCCCACACCACAAACACTGCGCCCAGCCCATCGATTTTATTAACCAAATTGCTCTTGATAGCGGACATTGAAAATAAATTACTGTAATATATTAACGCTAATGAAAACATAACACAAGCTTTTAACACACAATCGATTTTTAAACATATTTATTTCAAAACATCATTGTAAAATTCAGGGCTTTAGCCAAAGCTTCAATAACAGAGCTCAGCTGACAATTGAACTTGCAAATGAAAAATATAAAAAATATAAAATTAATAGGCCTAGCTTCTTCTTTTTTTGGCACAGCTATTCATTTCCCCCAGTCCAGCCGTTTGTTCCAGGCCAGTGAAGTCCCAACAATCTACAAAAACATGCAATAATATAAAATCATAGATAAAAAGTTGAATCATACACAATCAATAAAACCAAAAGTAAAGGGTTAGCCTTCCCAATGGCCAAGAGCAGCATCTGTTATTCTAGCCTCATAATAAGCACTGCAGCGGGTGGTCAGAAAGTCAAATAACCGCGGTACATTGTATGCTTTGGTGCGATGTAGGATTTTGTCTTTCAATATCCTTATTGCAGCCTCGCTGTAGTTGTTGGTGTTGTTGCGGTTATTTGACTTTCTGATCACCCGCCTCAGTGCTTATTATGAGGCCAGAATAACAGATGCTGCCATTGGGAAGGCTAACCCTTTACTTTTGGTTTTTATTGTGTATGATTTAACTTTTTATCTATGATTTTATATTATTGCATGTTTTTGTAGATTGTTGGGACTTCACTGGCCTGGAACAAACCGCTGGACTGGGGGGGAATGAATAGCTGTGCCAAAAAAAGAAGAAGCTAGGCCTATTGTAGCCATTTTTTATTTTTCATTTGCAAGTTCAACTGTCAGCTGAGCTCTGTTATTGAAGCTTTGGCTAAAGCCCTGAATTTTACAATGATGTTTTGAAATAAATATGTTTAAAAATCGATTGTGTGTTAAAAGCTTGTGTTACGTTTCCATTAGCGATAATATATATTACAGTAATTTATTTTCAATGTCCGCTATCAAGAGCAATTTGGTTAATAAAATCGCTGGGCTGGGCGCAATGTTTGTGGTGTGGGAAATGTCTTAAAAGCTTGTATTACGTTTTCATTAGCGTTAATACACTAAGGAAGGTATGTGACCATAATTAATTTCAATGTCCGCTACCAAGACCAATTCAGTTGGTTCATGAAATCGCTGGGCTGCGTGCCGTGCAATGTTTGTGGTGTGGGAGATTCGAGCTGTCAAAAGAAGACAAAAGACTTGCTCCTGGCCAATCCCGGCGCTTGACTGCTGCGTAGGCGGGCACAGGGCGTGGTTTTGGCTTAACCTATGTGGGTTTCGAAATAACGCCTCCTCCACGCCCCACCCACAACATATCAGGATGGCATGGTGGCTCAGTGGTTAGCACTGTTGCCGCACAGCAAGTAGGTCCCGGGGTTTGAGCCCCGGTCCGTCCCAGGTAATTTATGTATGGAATCTGCATGTTCTCCCCCTGAATGCTAAAAATCGGACGGTTAAAAAGGGATTGTTAAAAGTGATTGTTAAAAGTGATGCCATGAAAAAGCGATGGAATTTGACACCCTGGGATGCGAATGTGTTGGTGTGTGTGTGTGTGTGTGTGTGTGTGTGTGTGTGTGTGTGTGTGTGTGCATGTGTAATAAGTTGTTGTCTGGGAGGCGACAGGTCGTCTCACCTGTGCAGACTCCAGCAGGTGAGGCTGTTTGCTGCTGACTCAGCTTCTGCCTGCAGCTGTTACCACGACATCTTCCTCTTCATCATCGTCATCATCATCATCACTCACACAAACCTCTGCTGAGCCAGCGACCTGCTTTAGCCACATTCACCCAGATTCACACATGCATGCACACACACACACACACACACACACAAGGACACACACGTGTGCACACTCACTCACTCACACACACACGCACACACACATGCCCGCGCGCACACTCACACACACATGCACACACATGCACATGCGCACACACACACACACACACTTCACATCCACACAGTTCCACATAGGCTAAGCGTTCAGAGGGTTCACTGCCTTGCTGAGAGGCTCCATGTCGGTATGGCAGTGTTTTTCGGGTTTTGAACCGGCAGCCTGTCCGGGCCTCCTACGCATTGTGTGTGTGTGTGTGTGTGTGCGCGCGCACCTACAGCGGAGCTGGGTCACCTCCAGGAGAGCCGATGCTGCTGTTTCTGCTCCTCATCCGTCTTGCGGCCGCGTGTCGAACACGGTGTGTCTGTGTGTGTGCGCGTGTGTGTGTGTGTGTGTGTGTGTGTGCGTGTGTGCGTGCGTGCGTGCGCGTGTGTGTGTGTGTGTGTGTGCGTGTGTGCGTGCGTGTGTGTGTTTGTGCGTGTGTGCGTGTGTGTGCGTGTGTGCGTGTGTGTGTGCGTGCGTGTGTGTGTTTGTGCGTGTGTGTGTTTGTGCGTGTGTGCGTGTGTGTGCGTGTGCGTGTGTGAACAGGTGAACACGGTCGTGTATTACAAGCGGCGAGCCGAGCCGGCGACCCTTAGGGAGGCGCAACACGCGGTGGCGGACCAGCTGCTGCCCGCCAAACAAACATGGAGCCTGACAGAGAAATCTCCTGAACAAGGACAAAGTACAAGCATGGTTATTTTTATAATAATGTGCCAACATGCTGTCGCTATGTAGCGCTGCACACGGACTACAAGCAGGCTTCTTTTGATGCTAATAGTGTGTGCATGCTGTTGGTACCTATGGCTTATTTTGATGCTAATAGTGTTGCATGCTGTTGGTACGTATGGCTATATTTATGTACAATGTATAATGTACACATCCTGTTGCACGGGCGGAGCGACCCTATCAGCCCAGGGGGGGCGAGGCTCTTAGGGCCCCCCCCCCCCCAAAAGAAAAAAAGAAAAAAATCCCTCACCGCTGAGGAAGGTCTTTGACTGAAACGTCCGTTGTCTTGCTGCCCAGGTTTGAGGAATTAAATCATACGAAAAGACATTTGGACTGCTGGCTTCTCTCTTCTCTGAACTATTTTGCTTGCCCTGCACCCAGTGAGTTTTTAATCGATTTTGAGTATGCTCGCAACTCGCTTTCTATTTTTATAATAATGCACGCATGCTGTTGGTATGTATGGTTATTTTTATAATAATGCACGCATGCTGTTGGTATATGTATGGTTATTTTTATAATAATGCACGCATGCTGTTGGTATGTATGGTTATTTTTATAATAATGCACGCATGCTGTTGGTATGTATGGTTATTTTTATAATAATGCACGCATGCTGTTGGTATGTATGGTTATTTTTATAATAATGCACGCATGCTGTTGGTATGTATGGTAATTTTTATAATAATGCACGCATGCTGTTGGTATGTATGGTTATTTTTATAATAATGCACGCATGCTGTTGGTATGTATGGTTATTTTTATAATAATGCACGCATGCTGTTGGTATGTATGGTTATTTTTATAATAATGCACGCATGCTGTTGGTATGTATGGTTATTTTTATAATAATGCACGCATGCTGTTGGTATGTATGGTTATTTTTATAATAATGCACGCATGCTGTTGGTATGTATGGTTATTTTTATAATAATGCACACATGCTGTTGGTATGTATGGTTATTTTTATAATAATGCACGCATGCTGTTGGTATGTATGGTTATTTTTATAATAATGCACGCATGCTGTTGGTATGTATGGTTATTTTTATAATAATGCACGCATGCTGTTGGTATGTATGGTTATTTTTATAATAATGCACGCATGCTGTTGGTATGTATGGTTATTTTTATAATAATGCACGCATGCTGTTGTAGTGCTGTACATGGCAGCACAAAAGCGCACCACAGTCCGGCTCGGCGTTAAGGTGAAAGCAGAATGAATGGACTTTGTCAGAGGAGGAAGTGATGATTTCTGGGTTAGCAGAGGATTCTGCAGCAGTCAGCAGTGGCCTGAATTCCAACAATATCACCCTGAAGGGTGTAAAAGCAGCTGCTGCACGCAGAGACCTCTCTCTCGGCTCCGCTGATGCCGCACCGAGAAGTGGGAGGACGCGGCCCCGACAAGCACCTGTATAATACAGGCTGGATTCCATTTCTCATCTTGATGTGCGGAGCAGCGAGCCGCTAATCCTCGCTAGAAAACAGCTTTGAGAGGATTAGCATCAAGAGGTTGTCAGCCCCTCCTCACAACCTCCTCTGGAGATGGAAGCTATAACCACACAGCTTGTACAGCTACCACAAAGCTACCACACATGCACGCACACACACACACACACGCACACACACACAAGTACGCACACACACACACACAAGTACGCGCACACACACAAGCACGCATATGCACACCCATGCATGCCACACACACACAAGCACGCACACACACATGCACACACGCAAGCGCACACAAGCACGCACACACACATGCACACACACATGCACACACACAAACAAACACACATGCACACAGACAAACATGCACAGTCACACACAGACACACACATGCGCACACACGCATCGCACACAGACACACACGTGCACGCACACACACACACACACACACACACACACACACACACACACACAGCTTGTCTTGCTCAGGTGCACATGCTGGAAAATGTCTGACCCCGCCCCCCCAGGCTTGGCTCACACAGGGCCGTCCCCGCTGTGCCTGCAGAGAACTTAGCTGTGTAATGCCATGTTATCTGGTGGACTCGGGGACAGTCCGCCCACAAGGGTGCCCAGCTATAGCCTTGACCAGAGCTGTGTATATAGCAGAGTTGCGGCAACTCTGCGATTAAGCAGCACTGTCGAGTTGCAGCAAAATGGACAGTTTGTGTTGTCCTTTAAAAAAATATATATATTTTTACTTTTTTTAGAATCAAATTGTACATTATCAGCTTTATTTTAGCATTCAAAAGTAGCGCGAGACCCCTTCCTGGCTGTTCATTGGCTAATGAGTCACGCATTTTGGTCCTCCGGTGACGCCACTCTCTCTCTAGATTGCTCTGGCCTTGACCTGTTGTAGTAAGGTAGCTGTATCCGCTGTTAACCTACTGACCAACTAACGCTAACTCTGTAGGCTAAACCAGAGCCGCGAACAGAGGCGAGCAAACACCTCCTCCAGCTGCTGCCGTTACAAAGTCTTCATTCACCTTACACCATTAAATAATAATAATCATTAAATTACAGTATTAATGCTTTGACTCGTTAGGCAGATGCCCCATCCACTGTCTGTTTGCCCCTTCACTCTTCACCCCTTTCAAAAGTCTACATTTAGACAAAACTAGCAAGGTGCGTTGACAGGGTTAAATCGCCACAAAGCAATCAACTCTGACTTCTAACCTGCCCATGATCATAGCCCCCGACATGCCAACTTTCAGCCCAATCCCACCTGTGGTGTGGGCGTGAGCTGGTTCCCAGGTGGTTTCCAGATCTTTCCAGGTCGTTCCAGGACTTCATGACCTACCCATGACCTTCCCCGTATCATAACCCACCGCCATGCAACATTTCAGCCCAATCTGACCTGGCGTGTGGGCTTGCATGAAGATACGCAGACACACGCACACACACAAGGTCAACTCTCTTATATAGATTGAATATTTAATGTTCAATCTCTCAATCGTTTCAATGTAATACTAAGTTAAAAACCAGCTGCTTCTGCATTTACATAGTTGCATTTGGTTTGCTGCACTCTAGGGCTGCTCGATTATGGCAAAAATCATAATCAGGATTATTTTGATTGATATTGAGATCACGATTATTTAACACGATTATTCATTGACAGTGAGAACATCATGAATTTATTGAACATTGACACTGGCTTTTCTTTTTAACATTGGATGTCTTTGGATTTTACATATACGGTAATTGAAAATAAATAAATAAATAAATAAATAAATAAATAAGTGAAAATAAATAATAAAAGTGCAAAGATTTAGAAATAAAATAAAAACAAAAATAAATATACAGTATATGTAGGCCTACTATGTTGCAGTGAACTGCCACAACCAACTGCAACTATTAATCTACATTCAATGTGTTGGTAAACATCTGAACTAGTAGTCCTTAAACCTCAAATCTAACCAAATGAGAACGCTATTGAGTAACGTTCGTTTACATTACATTAAATTACTCATTTGGCAGATGGTTTTATCCAAAGCGACTTACGTTTAGGTTTATAATAGGCTATTGTTAATGTTTATCAGTGAGCTCGTTAGCTGTTGAATATGCGGTCGCATTGTAAAGAGTGTCCTGAATCGATGACACTTTGCGGTGGCAGTAACTAGATGGGGCTTTGTCTTTTTGTTCATTTAGCGTTATTTCTTGGTCATAGACCACTTTGTGAGTGGATTTCAAATGATTAAACAGAGGGAGAGGTCATATGTTGCAAGTCCGTGCTGCACACTCGCACCACTCCCGATGTGCAAGTTACACATCAGTTACACATCAAGAGCGATGCGAATATACAGCACGGAACCGCGACGCGAGCCTCGACCCACCTGTCACATCCACAGACTTGGAACAAACAGTGCAAGATATGCGCAGTGTAAGGACCTTTAAACTCGGCGAAACCATAGTGTTTCCACCCCACATACGTTGTTTCACCTCTCTTCTCGACCAGCGGCTCTCTTTCTGTGAAATAAGCGGGGAGGAGAAACGTGCCTGTGGCTCTTCACACGACAGTCACAACTTGAGCTGGTGTGTTTTGGGCTTTGGGGGAGGGGCCGAGCAAAAGAAGGGGTGCACTTGATTTATAACACAAGAGAGAATGAGAGAGACAAGAGCCGCAAAATCGTTTGATGTCGATTATCTTGTTTTCATAATCGTGGACAGCCCAAATCGTAATCTAGATTAAAATTCGATTAATCGAGCAGCCCTACTGCACTCCCTTTCCAACTCAAGTGGTGAAATAGTCCAACCTGCCGCTAAAAAGCACTAACTAACTAATTAACTAACTACTTGTACGTACAGCAGATGATGTGATTCTGAATCGATTAGCCGCAGCATGAATGCTTGAACCATGACACGACAGCTAACTAACGTTGCACAATTTGTGGGCAAAGAAAAGCTAGAAACAGCACAGGTGTGTTCAGGTGTTTGTTCAAAACAAACACTGCGCACTGCGCTGCCTCGCTCGTCTCGTCTCATCTGCAGAATGATGTTGGACCCAACATCATCAACAGCAGATGAGCTGCTTCATCTGCTGCTCATATTGGGCGCATTCTTGTAAAATATTTATTAGATAGTAACACCAAAGTAAAACCAGAAATCCCAAGATTGCATAAAGGTGGTGTTTCTCTATGGGTTGTGTTTCGCAGATTCACTTGTGTTGTTCAGTCAGCCCTCAGCAGGCAAGACGGCAGTAGAGGAGATTTCCTTTCTATATTCGACGAGTGACAGTTTTGACCACGTGACATTGTTCAGAAAGTTTGGTGCGCTTGGAAAATTGCTGTGTGAAAGAGAACTGGACCAAATGAAAAATGAAACAATGTTGCAACTTCACCCCCCGAATCGCACTGAGTCCACCAGCTTATGTGAAAGCGACCTTAAACTCGACGAATGTTGACGTTAGTCCTCGAGGCGGACACGCAAGGAGGCAGCCATTATTGTTTTGCTACCGGCCTTCCTGATTGGCCGGTTAGTAACAATGTCAAAAACGAGGCGGGTCACTGATTGGCTCGTACGCTTTCCAGTTTCTGCAGAAGCCCTCCCAGGGGTTGAGGCCAGACCTCAGAACGTTTTTTTTAGAAGCTAGGTTTAGGTTAGCTAATGATCGTGTTGTGTTCAGTGTGCCGAAGGTTTCTGTCTTTCTCTCTGAAACTGTGTTTAACATTTGGTAAAGCTATGTCTAGCAAAGCTACAGGGAGATGATTTCAACAGATTGAAGATGATAGCCTCTTCTTAGCAGTGAGTGGGTTTACAACCACACAATGATCCGATAACTGAGAATAATCAGGCAATGGCAATAATCTGATTGGCGCGTTGACATGCACTTCACTAAGTAGCAGGAACTCACCTACAAAGTGTCTCAATGGACATTGAGATTGGGCCATGCACTGAATAAAAGTGATGATGAAAAGCTAGGTGTGTTTATCAGATTTATCATAAGTCGATAACAGCCTTTATCTGATAAAGTATCGTTTTATGCTGTTTACATGAGCACTTGAATAATCAGGGGAGCCCAGAAATAATATAATGGTGGGTGTATTTGTGTGTATGTAAACACACTCAGTGTCAGCTCATCAGCTCGCATGCAAAGCAAAATGATATGTTAGCTATGCTATTCAATATGAATTAATCATGTTTTCATGCGACTGGCTTATTTGAAATTTTTTGTGCCCTGTGAATTGTTAGTTTCCAAAAAGAAATGAATAAAAATTAAACATTTGCAGCCAGCTCTTATTCACCTTATGTTCAGACGCGGGGGTGGGCCAAATTCTTCCGGGTCTTGTTAACACTTGCGGTGGTCATGGCGCTAAATACAAAACAACGTCAGATGAAGAGAGTTGTTTTTGTAGCGGACAGTGCAGGGGGTAAAACAAAGAACGTAGCCTACTACTTTGAGCTCAGTACACAGCAAGCAAGCGAGTATCCACTGTTAGCCAGGTCAGATAACGCTATCATCGACAATGACGAGCACTTTCTTGTAAAACATACCTGGACTCCAACAAAGAAAGCTTCAGATGGTTTTCTCTCCTCCGAGCGCAGCGCGAGCCATTTACGTCTATAAGACCCGCAGACATTAACGTAATTCCCTGGAATGCGAGAATTAACGAGCCAGTTACATGGCATTGCATTCTTAGACATTGCCGTTTGCTTTTATTTGGTATGTTACATACAATTGCAGGGCTCGACGTTAACTTTTAAAAGTGGTTGCCGGAGGGGCAACCTGGCAAGAGCTTTTGGTTGCCCGAATAAAAATATGGTTGCCCAATTTTAGTCGCCTTATATTTTGAGTAATTAAGATACTATGCAGTCATAAGCCGGCTTAATGACGATGTGACAGAAAAGTAAGTATAATAGTCTATAGTATATAGTATAATAGGCCTATTCAGTGCGCGCACCGGGTGTAGTAGTAGTAATAATGATAATAATAATAATAATAATAATAAAAATAATAATAATAATAATAATACATTTGTGTAATTTAGTTTTCTAAAATGTCACTCACAACAAGTATTAAAACATATTTATTTGGTGTATATTTTGCTGTTTGCTGCTGTACATATTTTTTTGCATGTTAAAACGTGGTTGCCCCTGGGGCAACCAAAGGCCAAGAAATGGTTGCCCTTTTTCTTTTGGGATGTCCGGGGCAACCGGGCAGCCGTTAATGTCGAGCCCTGAATTGGCTAAATTATTAGTTAATTCAGAGTTAGATGATATTGGAGCAGCCGGCCTTTTTCTTTTTTTAGCCGGAAGTCGTCACACGACCACACAACCGGGTCAAATGGGCGTGGCTACATATTAAGGTGAATAGCATCTCTGTAATGAATTGGGTTGTTGAAGTTAGCATTGAAAGCATGGCTGTGGGATGCAGGATCACTCTGTGGATGCACAAAGAGCAGTAATGGAAGAGAAGGTTGTTTTTGAAGCGCGCGGCACCAATTGAGTTTCTCTAAACAAAGAAAGGCTTACTCTGCATCGAGATGAGCAGGAGCTGCTGGAGGCCACAGGGCTCCTGCAGAGAACATTGGCGCCAGCAACTTGTTTTTGAGATGGCAAAATTAACTTCCTCTTTCAAATTCGGTTGTTTTTTTGTTCTCGGGACCGTGCAAATATTTCATTCTAATCTAATTCTAATCATCGTCTTTGATTCAATTTCTCCCTCCTAAAAACAGCGGGCCGTGTGATAAGAGCACTGACAAGATGAAAGCTAGGCGATGCTTTCCCTTCCTCTTGCACGTTCACGTTCCTGCTGGTTCTGTTGTAAATGCGGGAGATAAAAGAGGCTGTGGCTGCTTGTAGACAACCGACAACGCGGCTGCTTTTGAACGCTCTCATGTATTGTAGCGATGCAAATACACTTCCTTCGCCTCCGGTTCCCCGGTTAACGCGATTCATCGGGTCAAATTGGGGAGGGGGGGGATGGGGGGTGGGGGGGGGGGGGTGGGGGGGAGAGAAGAAATGAGAAGAAAACAACCCAGTTATCTGACAAATAGAAGGGTGTGATGTTTTGGGAGGTGAAGAGAGATGGTCTGTTCAGAGGAGAAGATACGTTTAAGGCACGGCAGGAGGTCTATTAGCTGGTGTGGACTTTTTTAATGGAGCAATTTAACTCACTGCTTAACCGAGGAAACATCGGCTCAGTAGATGTTTAGTGATGAGAGGATGAGACAGAGGAACCAAGGGGTTTTCCGCAATTCATTTTTGCATAGACATTTCTTAAAATGCTTCTAAAAATACATTTACTTTGTCAAACCAAGCAATTCAGCTATATTTAGAATCAGGAGAGATCGAGCTTGAGAGAGAGAGAGAGAGAGAGAGAAAATGATAGTAGATCAAGACAAACACATTCAAAGAAGCCCAACCATAACAATTGTCACCCAAGTTGTTGTCTAATGGCGGGGACACACCAGAAGCGAGTGTGCAAAACAGAGCGCTTCTGGTGTGAATGGGCAGGCTCCTGCTCAACGATTCTGTGACGCGTTTCTGGTGTGTCCCATGGCGTAACTGTGGCATGCAGGTTCTTCAGTCTCTATATAAGCAGACTGAACTGGGTTCTAAAAACAATATTCCATTATTTTGGGTTCGCTCTCCTCCCAAACAACCAGCTGCTGTATTTTGTGGAGTCAGTGACTCTCAAAGTTCCTGCAACTAAAAGACTGCAGCTAGCAGGTCAGCGGCCTGAAAACAAGTAAACTCTACTAGACACGCACACACGCACACCGCACGCACGCACGCACACACACACACACACACACACACACACACACACACACACACACACACACACACACACACACACACACACACACACACACACCTGCCACAGTGAGCACACACCTGCCACAGTGAGGCAGGAGCTAGGGATTAGAACAGATTTGATGGTTTAACAGATTTTATTTAAATTTTCCCCAACTCTGATTCGATGGCAAAATATAACAGCTGCGTGCCTATAGGGCTGGGCGATAATTCAGTAATATTGTTTCATAATTTTGTCAGTGGTATATTGTGACGATATGACAATTGCCAGTTAATTAATATATGATATGATCATTTGATTATTAAACGTGATTTTGCTCACCTTAGTTTAGTTTATTTGTCATTAAAGTCATTGCTTTTGAAGCATTACAAAACCAAAGCAAGTTCATACTGACTGAAAAGGTGTGGGTTCTCTCTCCCTCTCTCATCTCCCCCCATACTCTCTCACCTTTCTCCCTCCCCCCATATTCTCTCACCGTTCTCCCCCCTCTCTCTATCAGATTGTTCCATCCTGTTTATTGATAGTGCTTAGCTAGACCTAACTAAACACTTTCTCTGTAAAGCCCTCTGAGCCTGCTTAAAACCATCTGGATCCGGGATCTCACATTCTGTTCTGTTCTGTTCTGCAGTTCCGTCTGGACTCCACGCTCCAAGCTGTGCACAGTAGGTGGAAGTATAGTTGCCTTGACAGACAACTCCTTCAGCCGGAAATATGGTGGGGCTGCCTGGTGTTGTGTGAACGCAATTTATGTGGTTGCGGGCCTTCTCAATGGCAATATTGCGTGATCTCTGTGTGAAAGTGGCTATTCTCGACACACACACACACACACACACACATACACACACACACACTCTGCTGTTACAAATCATGTAAATAGTAAATGGCTGTAAACCGTGTGCCGTTCTCTGCTAATGGTCAGGTCGTCCCACACAGTGCTCGCCCGCTGACCCCAGCCTCTCCCTCCCTCCCTCTCTCTCTCTCTCTCTCTCTCTCTCTCTCTCTCTCTCTCTCTCTCTCTCTCTCTCTCTCTCTCTCTCTCTCTCTCTCTCTCTCTCTCTCTCTCTCTCTCTCTCTCTCTCTCTCTCTCTCTCATGCAAAGCTTCCTGAGGTCATTAGTCTGTTAGCTCGCCTCCTGCTGCCTTCCCAGCAGCATAAAAGCAGCTGCGCTAAATACTGTATAACCATCGCATTGAGATGTGTGTTTACATGCTCCACATGTAATCAGAATAAAAGTATACATGCTCCACATGTAATCAGAATAAAAGTATACATGCTCCACATGTAATCAGAATAAAAGTATACATGCTCCACATGTAATCAGAATAAAAGTATACATGCTCCACATGTAATCAGAATAAAAGTATACATGCTCCACATGTAATCAGAATAAAAGTATATACAGTACATGCTCCACATGTAATCAGAATAAAAGTATACATGCTCCACATGTACAGTAATCAGAATAAAAGTATACATGCTCAGTGGCCTTGTGGTTTGAGTGTCCGCCCTGAGACTGGGAGGTTGTGAGTTCGATCCCCGGCAATTTCGCACACTCAGGTGTGTGACAATCAGTGGGACTTTACCTTTACTTTACTTTGCTCCACAGTATGTAATCAGAATAAAATATACATGCTCCACAGTATGTAATCAGAATAAAAGCATACTGTACATGCTCCACAGTATGTAATCAGAATAAAAGCATACTGTACATGCTCCACAGTATGTAATCAGAATAAAAGCATACTGTACATGCTCCACAGTATGTAATCAGAATAAAAATATACATGCTCCACTATGTAATCAGAATAAAAGTATACATGCTCCACAATATGTACTCATAATGAAAGTATACATGCTCCACTATGTAATCAGAATAAAAGCATACATGCTCAACAGTACGTAATCAGAATAAAAATATACATGCTCCACTATGTAATCAGAATAAAAGTGTAATCAGAATAAAAGTGTACATGCCCCGCAGTATGTAATCAGAATAAAAGTATACATGCTCCACAGTATGTAATCTGAATTTGCATGCTCCACAGTATGTAATCAGAATAAGTTTACATGCTCCACAGTATGTAATCTGAATTTGCATGCTCCACAGTATGTAATCAGAATAAGTTTACATGCTCCACAGTATGTAATCAGAATAAGTTTACATGCTCCACAGTATGTAATCTGAATTTGCATGCTCCACAGTATGTAATCAGAATAAGTTTACATGCTCCACAGTATGTAATCAGAATAAGTTTACATGCTCCACAGTATGTAATCTGAATTTGCATGCTCCACAGTATGTAATCTGAATTTGCATGCTCCACAGTATGTAATCAGAATAAGTTTACATGCTCCACAGTATGTAATCAGAATAAGTTTACATGCTCCACAGTATGTAATCAGAATAAGTTTACATGCTCCACAGTATGTAATCAGAATAAGTTTACATGCTCCACAGTATGTAATCAGAATAAGTTTACATGCTCCACAGTATGTAATCAGAATAAGTTTACATGCTCCAGTGTATGTAATCAGAATAAGTTTACATGCTCCACAGTATGTAATCAGAATAGGTTTGCATGCTCCACAGTATGTAATCAGAATAAGTTTACATGCTCCACAGTATGTAATCAGAATGTTTACATGCTCCACAGTATGTAATCAGAATAAGTAATTTGTTTTTCCATGACAAGCTGCTGCTATCTGCTAACTTGCAGCATGTATGATGTATGTTCTATGTTCTCTATGTTTTATGGTGTGCTGATTGTGCACAATATGTAACATACTGTAAGTGCTGTGAAGAGAAGCCAAAGACAAATTTCCACTAAGGTGGACAATAAAGTAAATCAAAT
>NC_139634.1:44283647-44353647 GCF_964638095.1 Poromitra crassiceps | reverse complement strand
CCCCTCTCCTCTTTTCTATCCTCCCCTCCCCTGTTTCCCCTCTCCTCTCCTCTCCTCTCCTCTCCTCCCCTCTCTTCTCCTCTCACCTCTCTTCCCCTCTCTCCTCTCCTGTCCTCTCTTCTCCTCCCCTCTCTTCTCCTCTCTCCTCTCTTCTCCTCTCTCCTCTCCTCCCCTCTCCTCCCCTCTCTTCTCCTCTCTCCTCTCCTCCCCTCTGTCCTCTCCTGTCCTCTCTTCTCCTCTCCCCTCTCCTCTCCTCCCCTCTCCTCTCTCCTCCTCTGTCCTCTCTTCTCCTCTCCCCTCTCCTCTCCTCCCCTCTCTCCTCCTCTCCCCTCTCCTCTCCCCTCTCCTCTCCTCTCCTCTCCTCCCCTCTCATCTCCTCTCCTCTCCTCCCCTGTCCTGTCCTCTCCTCTGCTGTCACGGAGCTGTTTGTTGGAGTAAAGCGTTTGGATGTCGGCCTCTCAGACGCTGCCGCGGCTTCCTGCCCGGGTGAGAAGAGGGTGGGCGGGCTGTCTGATTCATCTCTGCACTCACTTCAGCGCTTTATCTCCCCGACACAGAGGAGAGAAGCTACAGACTGAAACAACACAGAGGAGAGAAGCTACAGGCTGAAACAACACAGAGGAGAGAAGCTACAGACTGAAACAACACTGAGGAGAGAAGCTACAGACTGAAACAACACAGATGAGAGAAGTTACAGACTGAAACAACACAGAGGAGAGAAGCTACAGGCTGAAACAACACAGAGGAGAGAAGCTACAGACTGAAACAACACAGAGAAGAGAAGCTACAGACTGAAACAACACAGATGAGAGAAGCTACAGACTGAAACAACACAGAGGAGAGAAGCTACAGACTGAAACAACACAGAGGAGAGAAGCTACAGGCTGAAACAACACAGAGGAGAGAAGCTACATGCTGAAACAACACAGATGAGAGAAGCTACAGACTGAAACAACACAGAGGAGAGAAGCTACAGACTGAAACAACACAGAGAAGAGAAGTTACAGGCTGAAACAACACAGATGAGAGAAGCTACAGGCTGAAACAACACAGATGAGAGAAGCTACAGACTGAAACAACACAGAGAAGAGAAGCTACAGACTGAAACAACACAGAGGAGAGAAGCTACAGACTGAAACAACACATAGGAGAGAAGCTACAGACTGAAACAACACAGAGAAGAGAAGCTACAGACTGAAACAACACAGAGGAGAGAAGCTACAGACTGAAACAACACAGAGGAGAGAAGCTACAGACTGAAACAACACAGAGGAGAGAAGTTACAGACTGAAACAACACAGAGGAGAGAAGCTACAGACTGAAACAACACAGAGAAGAGAAGTTACAGGCTGAAACAACACAGATGAGAGAAGCTACAGACTGAAACAACACAGAGAAGAGAAGCTACAGACTGAAACAACACAGAGGAGAGAAGTTACAGACTGAAACAACACAGAGAAGCTACAGACTGAAACAACACAGAGAAGAGAAGCTACAGACTGAAACAACACAGAGAAGAGAAGTTACAGACTGAAACAACACAGAGGAGAGAAGCTACAGACTGAAACAACACAGATGAGAGAAGCTACAGACTGAAACAACACAGAGGAGAGAAGCTACAGGCTGAAACAACACAGAGGAGAGAAGCTACAGACTGAAACAACACAGAGGAGAGAAGCTACAGGCTGAAACAACACAGAGGAGAGAAGCTACAGACTGAAACAACACAGAGGAGAGAAGTTACAGACTGAAACAACACAGAGGAGAGAGGCTACAGGCTGAAACAACACAGAGGAGAGAAGCTACAGGCTGAAAATCACACAGGAGAAAATCACACCACCCTGAAGACCTCTCTTCCTACCATCTTATTCACTCCAACTTCACCTCTGCTGTCTCCAAAGCAAAAACCTCCTTCTTCATCTCTGAAATCCAGTCCTCTGCATCCAACCCCAGTAAAATGTTCTCCACCTTCTCTACGCTCCTCAACCCTCCCCCGCCCCCCCCCTCCCTCCTCCCTCTCTGCTGATGATTTTGTAACCTTCTTTACTAAAAAGGTGGATGACATCAGCTCCTCCTTCCATCCTCCAAGCACTCTCACTAACACTCCCGACTCCAATCCTGCTCCTCGGCCCCTGGTCCCTGGATTTACTTCCTTCTCCCCCCTCTCTCCCGATGAGGTGCTTAAACTCATCAGCTCGAACCGAGCCACTTACTGCCCCCTCGATCCCATCCCTTCCTCTCTCCTCCAAACCATCTCACCTGACATATCTCCCTTCCTCACTACCTTCATAAACTCCTCTCTGTCCTCTGGTCTTGTTCCGCCTGATCTAAAGGCTGCAAGAGTCAAGCCTCTGCTTAAGAAACCCTCCCTTGACCCTACTGCTATTCAGAACTACAGACCTGTCTCTCTTCTCTCATTCCTTTCCAAAACCCTTGAACGAGCAGCGTCCGAACAACTTTCTCTCTATCTCTCCCAGAATGACCTCTTGGACCCTCTGCAGTCCGGTTTCAAGGCTTCGCACTCCACTGAGACAGCTCTTGTTGCTGTCACAGAGGCCCTTCACACTGCTAAGGCCTCATCCCTCTCCTCTGTCCTTGTCCTCCTTGACCTGTCTGCTGCCTTCGATACAGTCAATCACCAAATCCTTCTTTCCACTCTGTCTGACCTCAGCATTTCAGGTTCTGCACTATCCTGGTTTGCTTCCTATCTCTCGAACCGCTCATACCAGGTCTTATGGAGAGGGTCCGTCTCCAGATCCTGCCCTCTTACCACTGGTGTCCCCCAGGGCTCAGTCCTGGGCCCCTTACTTTTTCTTCTCTATATCAGATCTCTTGCCTATGTGATCTCTTCTCATGGCTTCTCTTATCACTGCTATGCTGATGACACCCAACTTTTCCTTTCCTTCCCCCCCTCCGACACTCAAATCGAGGCTCGCATCTCTGCATGTCTCAAGGACATTGGCGACTGGATGTCTGCCCACCACCTCAAGCTCAACCTTGGTAAGACAGAGCTACTCTTCCTCCCAGGGAAAGACTGTCCTCTCACAGATCTCTCCATCTCCATCGAAAACACCACTGTACTGCCCTCCCAAACAGCTAAGAACCTTGGGGTGATCCTCGACAACCAGCTGTCTTGCTCTGCCAACATAGCTGCAACAGCACGCTCCTGTAGGTTCTCCCTCTACAACATCCGCAAAATCCATCCCTTCCTCACAAGAGAAGCGACTCAACTCCTGGTCCAGTCACTTATCGTCCCTCGCCTGGACTACTGCAACGTGCTCCTGGCTGGCCTACCTGCCACCGACATCCGACCGCTTCAGCTCATTCAGAACGCTGCAGCCCGTCTGGTATTCAACCAACCCAAATTCTCTCATGTCACTCCCCTCTTCCGGGATCTCCACTGGCTTCCCATCTCAGCTCGCATCAAATTCAAGACACTGGTAATGGCCTACAGGGCAGTACACCAGTCAGCTCCCCTGTACCTGCAATCTATGGTCAGGTTCCAAACCTCTCACCGCTCCCTTCGCTCCTCTACCAGTGCAGGGCGCCTCGCTCCTCCTTCGCTACGGGCGCTCAAAAGTCGCTCATCCCGATCTCGACTCTTCTCCTCCCTGGCACCCCAATGGTGGAACGAGCTGCCACCTTCGGTCAGGACTGCCGAATCACTGCCGATCTTTCGGAAAAGACTAAAGACTCACCTTTTCAGGCTCCACCTGGGCCCTTCTTGATCGAACTTCTTTCTCTCTCTTCTTTCTCTCTCTTCTTTCTCTCTCTTTATTTAATATTAAAAAAAAAAAAAAAAAAACCTAAACTAAAACTCGTACCACTGAACTAAAACTCGTACCACTGTTCCTTCAGGATTTGTAGTTGTCATGGACTGTGCTCCATAGTTGATTGCTCTATTGCTGACAAAAAGTGTGTTACTTCCTCCTTGCTGCCGATAGAGAAACAGTCGCCTCTCTGCTTGCTCCTGCTTCTCTGCCAGCTTTTTGCTTTTTAACTACGAAACTTTCTTTTTTCTTTTATCCCCCTGATTTTACTACTACGCCACTTTCTAGTAACGATCTTTCATTTTGAATCGTTAACCTATTTTTATGGAATCACCACTAACAGCACTTTCGGAGCTCACCCAGGCTAAGTATAGCCTAGCATAGCCTAGCACTCCAGAGACTGTCGGACAATATGCCTCATATAAGCTGCTGTGATCATCTTCAAAGGATTGCCGTACTGGAAACAACGATATTTCATCTCTCAAATAACTCACTGCCATCGAGTCAAATTGCACGGAATGTCACGAGCAACGTGAGTACATTATCATTAGCTCTCAGGGATGCTGACTCACTGCTACCGAGTCAAACTGCTATGGCTACCAACCTAGAGCTAGCTGATGCGGCTAGCCTGCCAGCTCCGGAGAAAGCCCGTGCTAACATCGCTAACCAAACTGCGAGCCCGAAGCATAAACAAAGACATATCCCAAAGAGATTAGTGATTTCCGAATCCACAACTACTCCACAAAACCCAGAAATCAGCTCAGCAACAGGCTGGCCCTCCCTAAATTCCAGCCTGCGGTGCTCGGCTCGGCAAGCTAATGGCCTGACACGGGCTCTCCGCACGAGAGATGAGGGTCGTCAACTGCTTAACCACAAACACCAAAACGAGCGGTCATGGACTACTGTCACGAGAGGAGGAACAGCCCCCCCTCCTCCGCTAATGGAATTGCAACTTGAGAATCGTTTTGGCCTGCTTCGATCACCTCCAGCTGACATAGCTGCCCAGCTCCATGAGAAGGAAAATCAGGCTAGCGCTAGCACAAGGCCTCAGGGAAGAAACACTGTCTCAAAGCCCAAGGACACTCAAGCCATAACAACCCTGATAGTAGGCGATTACACCGTGAAAAACATCAGGAGTTGGAGAAACTCCAAAACATACTGCTTCCCTCAAGACGCAATCTCTGACATAACAGGAAAAATCACAGAGCTACTTACATCTCACAAAGCTGTGACTAGGGTGATCCTGCACATTGGAAAAAATGTTATTTATAAGCAAGAATCAGAGAAACTTAAATCTGATTTTACCAATCTGCTGAATATGCTAGCCTCTCTAAACATTGAGGCTTTTATCAGTGGTCCTTTACCATCTCAGGGCACGAACCGCTTCAGCAGACTACTAGGCCTAAGCTCATGGCTTTCCACCGCCTGCCCACTACATAAAGTAAACTTTATTGAGAATTTTAATTTGTTCTGGCAGCGTGAGCACCTCTTCACTACGGACGGGCGCTATCTCAATAGTGCTGGCGAGGCTTTACTGAGTTCTAATCTACTATACACGGTGGACTATTACAAGGTCAAGATCCCTCTAAAGCCTCCCCAAGACAGACAGCCTGAAGCAGCGGCCACAGAGCTCTCCTCCAGCCCTGCTCCACCTGCAGCCACTGACCATGCTCAGATCGACGCAGCTTCCGGCCCAGCTGCCGACCCTGCCCAACTGACCAATGACGCCACACCTCCGGCAGTCGCCACACCTCCGGCTCTACAGGTCGACGCCCCACCTCCTGCCGCCGCCCCGGCCCAACTGACCAAAGACGCCCCACCTCCTGCCGCCGCCCCGGCCCAACTGACCAACGCCACACATCCGGCAGCCGCTGTCCTGGCTCTACAGGTCGACCCCGCGGCTCAACTGGTCAACGCTCCACCAAACGACGACGACTTCATCTTCTCCCCTCCCCTCCTCTCTTCCACCCCCCCTTTCTCCTCCACCCCCCCTTCCCCACTCTTTCCCCCTCCCCTCCACTCTCCCACCTCCCTCTTCTCGCCCCCCACCGCAGCTCAACGGCCTGATGACCCGGCGGAGAGCGACGCCCCCCCAGGTGTTTACCCGGCGGGGAGCGACGCCCCCCCAGCTGTTTCCTTGGAGACCTCATTTTCCCCCCCCCTCCACTCCTCCACCTCCCTCTCATCGCCCTCCTCCCTTTCCCCCTCCCTCCACCTACTGCCATTCTCAGCTGGCATGAACAAGCTAATTGAGGAGGTTAATGTTAGTCTAGCTAGCCCGCTCCGCACCTCCAACAAACTGTTTGAGCGGGCTGATGCTGGACTAGCTAGCCTGCAGTGCACCCCTCCGCCTGGCCTAAAAGAACTGGCTAATCAGCCCTCTCCATCTGTCATGAACACACTGGCCGAACAGACTCCTGGCCTAAAAGAACTGGCTAATCAGCCCTCTCCATCTGTCATGAACACACTGGCTGAACAGACTCATGCCAGAATAGCCAGCGCCCCCTGCTCCTCCCCACCCTCAACATCTCCCCCTCCTCGCCCCCCCCATCCCAAAGACCCCCTCGCTCCAGCACCCCCTGCTCCTCCCCACCCCAAAGACCCCCTCGCTCCTCCCCACCCCCAAGACCTCCTTGTTCCGACCCCCCACCCTCAAAACCACCTCCCCCTCCCACCCGCTCACCCTTCCCTCAATCTCCCTGCCCGCCCCAAAGGGGAAAACTGAAGAAAAAAGCATTTTCTGCCCCAAAAACAAGGTCACAGAGGATCATGAAACGATCAGATGTCTAACTATCCCCACCCTGATTAGCTACAGAACAAACAAAGATTATCTCTCAGCACGTCCTGTTCCAGGACCAAGCCTAGTATCTGTTCTCCAGGGACACTCTGAAAAGCATTTACAAATTCAACCTAGCAGTGCAGCTATCAAGGCTGCACTGCTAAATATTAGGTCACTTGTAAGCAAGTCGCTTCTAATAAACGATCTGATTACGAGTCATAAACTGGACCTCATGTTCCTCACAGAGACCTGGCTTGATCTAAACAACAGGGAATATGTTCTTAATGAGTCAGCCCCACCTAACTTTAACTACATTGACGCCCCCAGAGTCGGTAAGAAAGGGGGAGGAGTAGCTATTATTTTCTCTGATGCTTTTCAATGCAAGCAGGTATCGTTTGGCGACTTTTCATCATTTGAATATCTGGCCGCTGTTCTGAAGTGCTCTCCCTCTATTTTACTACTGATTATATACAGACCACCTAAGTACTCTAGTAGTTTTTTTGATGAATTTTCAGAACTCCTTTCTATAATCTCCATAGAACATGACTGTTTAACTATTGCAGGAGATTTTAATATTCATATTGACAACCCCAATGATAATAATGCCAAAGAATTGAATAACCTCCTTGACACTTTTGACCTGTTACAACATGTCTCTGGGCCCACTCACAATCGAGGCCATACCCTAGATTTATTTATCACCAAGGGCTTTGAGTCATCGTTTCTTTCAGCTAGTGATGTTGCTCTGTCCGACCATCTCTGTATTTTTCTTGAACTCAAGATCACCCCTATCGCTCTTACTCGGTCAAAAACCATCAAAAAGCGTTACATCAACGAGAGCACTAGCACACGGTTCATGGAGGCTTTCTCGCTGGCCCCTTCCCTCTCCTCAGCCTCTGTCAATGATCTCCTAGATAACTTCAATTCTAAAACCCTAAAGGCTATTGATGCTGTAGCTCCCATTAGATCTAAACTAATCTCCGGTAAGAAAAAAGCACCATGGAGAAACGCTCCCTCTGTAAATAACAAAAAAAGAGATTGTAGGAAAGCCGAGCGCAAATGGCGGAAAACTAAACTTCACATCGATTATGACATCTATAAAAATAGTCTTCACTCCTACAACCAGGAACTAAAAAATTCCAGAAAATTCTTCTTCTCCGACATTATCAGCAAAAACACCAATGACGCTCGCACTCTTTTTGCCACTGTTGACAGGCTGACAAACCCCCCCCCCACAAATTGCCCCTGATCTTCTATCCAATGTCAAATGCAATGAATTTGCGACCTTCTTTAGGGATAAAATTATAAATATCAGACTAACTATTTCCACATCAAGAACAAATGTGGCTCCGCCGCACCCACAGAATAGGTGCTTAATTAACATGACTCAGTTCAATGTCATTGACCACAAGAAACTAGAAGAAACGATACGAGGCCTTAAATCCTCATCGTGTTGCCTAGACACCCTGCCAACAAGCTTTCTAAAAATTGTCTACAGTTGCCTGGCGACCGACATACTGAAGATAATTAATACCTCTCTTCTTACAGGCATTTTCCCAAAATCTCTAAAAACTGCAGTTGTTAAGCCCTTGCTAAAGAAGCGTAGCCTCGACCCCTCTATAATCAGCAATTACAGACCAATATCAAATCTTCCCTTTATTAGCAAAATACTCGAAAAAACTGTCTACCAACAACTCAATACCTTTCTATCCTCCAATGACCTCCTAGATCCTTTCCAATCAGGCTTCCGACCCCATCATAGCACCGAAACTGCGCTTATCAGAGTTATAAATGACATCCGAATGAACACTGATTCAGGTAAAATCTCAATCTTAGTGTTACTAGACCTCAGCGCTGCCTTTGATACGGTTGACCACGAAATTCTATTGGACAGACTGGAAAACTGGGTCGGGCTTTCCGGCACGGTCCTAGAGTGGTTCAGATCTTATCTGCAAGACAGGAACTACTTTGTCTCCATTGGCAACTACACATCTGACCAAACCAAAATGACATGTGGGGTACCCCAAGGATCAATTTTAGGTCCTGTCCTGTTTAACCTTTATATGCTCTCTCTGGGCCTAATTATGCAAAAAAACAAAATAGCTTATCATAGCTATGCAGATGACACCCAACTCTACATAGCCCTCTCATCGGATGACTATGCCCCCATAGAGTCACTGTGTCAGTGCCTTGCGCAAATTAATGATTGGATGTGCCAGAATTTTCTCCAACTTAATAAAGACAAAACAGAGATAATTGTCTTCGGCAAAAAAGAAGATAGGCTCAAAGTTACTGCTCACCTCGAATCCCTATCTCTGAAGCCAAAGGACCAGGTAAAAAATCTTGGCATTATTATTGACTCTGATCTAAATTTCAACTCCCACATCAAGCTTATAAGAAAATCTGCCTTCTATCATCTAAAAAATATAGCAAGGATTAGAGGCTATATGTCCAAACAAGATCTTGAAAAACTAATTCATGCTTTCATTTCTAGCAGGCTAGACTACTGCAACAGTCTTTTCAATGGTCTTCCCAAAAAAGCTGTTAAACAACTTCAGCTCATTCAGAATGCGGCTGCTAGAGTTCTAACAAGAACCAAGAAAGCTGAACACATTACACCAGTTCTCAAATCCCTGCATTGGCTGCCAGTAAATCTTAGAATAGACTTTAAAATTCTGCTAATAGTTTACAAATCTCTCAACGGGTCAGGCCCACACTACATCTCTGAAATGCTTCTACACTATGAACCATCCAGATCCCTGAGATCTTCAGGCACTGGTCTACTAATTGTCCCAAGGACCAAATCTAAACATGGTGAAGCCGCGTTCTCCCACTATGCCTCTCATAACTGGAACAAACTCCCTGAACACATTAGATCTGCCCCTACTCTGCCTATTTTTAAATCCAAGCTAAAGACCTTTATGTTTACTCTTGCTTTTAACTGCTACTAAACTACTGCCTCTCTCGGCCTGTAATTTTAAAAAGATTTTTCCTGTACATTTCCAACAAATGGACTGTACATGTAATAATAATACTGAAGAGTGCCTTGTAACTTATTTAAAACAGAAATAATGTTTCATGTTTGTTAATTTGAGTATATATTTTAACTAAAACTGTCGGCTGTGTTTTTTATGTGTTTTTTATATGTGCATTGCTTTGCTGCTTGTTTTTTCGATTATTTTTTTGTAAAGCACCTTGAATTGCCTTTGTGTATGAAAGGTGCTATATAAATAAAATTTGACTTGACTTGACTTGACTACTGTAAGTCGCTTTGGATAAAAGCGTCTGCCAAATGACGTAATGTAATGTAATGTAATGCTGAAACAACACAGAGGAGAGAAGCTACAGACTGAAACAACACAGAGGAGAGAAGCTACAGACTGAAACAACACAGATGAGAGAAGCTACAGACTGAAACAACACAGAGGAGAGAAGCTACAGACTGAAACAACACAGAGGAGAGAAGCTACAGACTGAAACAACACAGAGGAGAGAAGCTACAGGCTGAAACAACACAGAGGAGAGAAGTTACAGACTGAAACAACACAGAGGAGAGAAGCTACAGACTGAAACAACACAGAGAAGAGAAGCTACAGGCTGAAACAACACAGATGAGAGAAGCTACAGACTGAAACAACACAGAGAAGAGAAGCTACAGACTGAAACAACACAGATAAGCTACAGACTGAAACAACACAGAGGAGAGAAGCTACAGACTGAAACAACACAGAGGAGAGAAGCTACAGACTGAAACAACACAGAGGAGAGAAGCTACAGACTGAAACAACACAGATGAGAGAAGCTACAGGCTGAAACAACACAGAGGAGAGAAGCTACAGGCTGAAACAACACAGAGAAGAGAAGCTACAGACTGAAACAACACAGAGGAGAGAAGCTACAGACTGAAACAACACAGATGAGAGAAGCTACAGACTGAAACAACACAGAGAAGAGAAGTTACAGACTGAAACAACACAGAGAAGAGAAGCTACAGACTGAAACAACACAGAGGAGAGAAGCTACAGACTGAAACAACACAGATGAGAGAAGCTACAGACTGAAACAACACAGAGGAGATAAGCTACAGACTGAAACAACACAGATGAGAGAAGCTACAGACTGAAACAACACAGAGGAGAGAAGCTACAGGCTGAAACAACACAGAGGAGAGAAGCTACAGACTGAAACAACACAGAGGAGAGAAGCTACAGGCTGAAACAACACAGAGAAGAGAAGCTACAGACTGAAACAACACAGAGGAGAGAAGCTACAGGCTGAAACAACACAGAGGAGAGAAGCTACAGACTGAAACAACACAGAGAAGAGAAGCTACAGACTGAAACAACACAGAGGTGAGAAGCTACAGACTGAAACAACACAGAGGAGAGAAGCTACAGGCTGAAACAACACAGAGAAGAGAAGCTACAGACTGAAACAACACAGAGGAGAGAAGCTACAGACTGAAACAACACAGAGAAGAGAAGCTACAGACTGAAACAACACAGAGAAGCTACAGACTGAAACAACACAGAGAAGCTACAGACTGAAACAACACAGAGGAGAGAAGCTACAGACTGAAACAACACAGAGGAGAGAAGCTACAGGGTGAAACAACACAGAGGAGAGAAGCTACAGACTGAAACAACACAGAGAAGCTACAGACTGAAACAACACAGAGGAGAGAAGCTACAGACTGAAACAACACAGAGGAGAGAAGCTACAGACTGAAACAACACAGAGAAGAGAAGCTACAGACTGAAACAACACAGAGGAGAGAAGCTACAGACTGAAACAACACAGAGAAGAGAAGCTACAGGCTGAAACAACACAGAGAAGAGAAGCTACAGACTGAAACAACACAGAGAAGCTACAGACTGAAACAACACAGAGAAGCTACAGACTGAAACAACACAGAGGAGAGAAGCTACAGACTGAAACAACACAGATGAGAGAAGCTACAGGCTGAAACAACACAGAGGAGAGAAGCTACAGACTGAAACAACACAGAGAAGAGAAGCTACAGACTGAAACAACACAGAGAAGCTACAGACTGAAACAACACAGAGGAGAGAAGCTACAGACTGAAACAACACAGAGGAGAGAAGCTACAGACTGAAACAACACAGAGGAGAGAAGCTACAGACTGAAACAACACAGAGGAGAGAAGCTACAGGCTGAAACAACACAGAGGAGAGAAGCTACAGACTGAAACAACACAGAGGAGAGAAGCTACAGACTGAAACAACACAGAGGAGAGAAGCTACAGACTGAAACAACACAGAGAAGAGAAGCTACAGACTGAAACAACACAGAGGAGAGAAGCTACAGGCTGAAACAACACAGAGGAGAGAAGCTACAGACTGAAACAACACAGAGGAGAGAAGCTACAGACTGAAACAACACAGAGGAGAGAAGCTACAGACTGAAACAACACAGAGGAGAGAAGCTACAGACTGAAACAACACAGAGAAGAGAAGCTACAGACTGAAACTAGAACGACCGCAACGCGGACTTATGCCTCCGCATTAGTTCATTCTGGAGTCCAAATCGCCATTTGAGGCAAATTGGAAGAGATTCCGTCAAGGCGCTCCTGTGATGTTGCGTTACAGAGCTTGGAAATTGGGTGTGTGAGAGGTCACAGTGAGCTTGAACTTTGACCACCAAAATGTAATCAGTTCATCCTTGAGTCCAAGTCGATGTTTGAGACAAGTTTGATTAAATTCCGTCAAGGCATTCCTGAGATATCGCGTTAACAAGCTTGAAAATGGCGTTCGAGAGCTCACCACCTTGACCTTTGACCTTTGACCACCAAAATGTAATCAGTTCATCCTTGAGTCCAAGTCGATGTTTGAGGCAAATTTGATGAAATTCCGTCAAGGTATTCATGAGATATCACGTTAACAAGCTGGAAAATGGCGTTTGAGAGGTCACAGTGACCTTGACCTTTGACTTTTGACCACCAAAATGTAATCAGTTCATCCTTGAGGCTAAGTAGATGTTTGAGGCAAATTTGATGAAATTCCGTCAAGGTATTCATGAGATATCACGTTAACAAGCTTGAAAATGGCGTTTGAGAGGTCACAGTGACCTTGACCTTTGACCTTTGACCACCAAAATCTAATCAGTTCATCCTTGAGTCCAAGTCGATGTTTGAGACAAGTTTGATTAAATTCCGTCAAGGCATTCCTGAGATATCGCGTTAACAAGCTTGAAAATGGCGTCCGAGAGGTCACAGTGACCTTGACCTTTGACCTTTGACCTTTGACCTTTGACCACCAAAATCTAATCAGATCATCCTTGAGTCTAAGTCGATGTTTGAGGCAAATTTGATGAAATTCCGTCCAGGCGTTCCTCAGATATCGCGTTAACGAACCTCGTACGGACGGACGGACGGACGGACGGACGGACGGACAGCCGTACGGACGGACAACCCGGATCCATAATGCCTCCAGCCTGGCTATCGCCGGCAGAGGCATAACAACACAGAGGAGAGAAGCTACAGACTGAAACAACACAGAGAAGCTACAGACTGAAACAACACAGAGAAGCTACAGACTGAAACAACACAGAGAAGTTACAGGCTGAAACAACACAGAGAAGAGAAGCTACAGACTGAAACAACACAGAGAAGCTACAGGCTGAAACAACACAGAGAAGAGAAGCTACAGACTGAAACAACACAGAGGAGAGAAGCTACAGACTGAAACAACACAGAGAAGAGAAGCTACAGACTGAAACAACACAGAGAAGAGAAGTTACAGGCTGAAACAACACAGAGAAGAGAAGCTACAGGCTGAAACAACACAGAGAAGAGAAGCTACAGACTGAAACAACACAGAGAAGAGAAGCTACAGACTGAAACAACACAGAGAAGAGAAGCTACAGACTGAAACAACACAGAGAAGAGAAGCTACAGACTGAAACAACACAGAGAAGAGAAGCTACAGACTGAAACAACACAGAGAAGAGAAGCTACAGACTGAAACAACACAGAGAAGAGAAGCTACAGACTGAAACAACACAGAGAAGCTACAGGCTGAAACAACACAGAGAAGAGAAGCTACAGACTGAAAAAACACAGAGAAGCTACAGGCTGAAACAACACAGAGAAGAGAAGCTACAGACTGAAACAACACAGAGAAGATAAGCTACAGACTGAAACAACACAGAGAAGAGAAGCTACAGACTGAAACAACACAGAGAAGAGAAGCTACAGGCTGAAACAACACAGAGAAGAGAAGCTACAGACTGAAACAACACAGAGAAGCTACAGACTGAAACAACACAGAGGAGAGAAGCTACAGACTGAAACAACACAGATGAGAGAAGCTACAGACTGAAACAACACAGAGAAGAGAAGCTACAGACTGAAACAACACAGAGGAGAGAAGTTACAGACTGAAACAACACTGAGAAGAGAAGCTACAGACTGAAACAACACAGAGAAGCTACAGACTGAAACAACACAGAGAAGAGAAGCTACAGACTGAAACAACACAGAGGAGAGAAGCTACAGACTGAAACAACACAGAGGAGAGAAGCTACAGGCTGAAACAACACAGAGGAGAGAAGCTACAGACTGAAACAACACAGAGAAGAGAAGCTACAGACTGAAACAACACAGAGGAGAGAAGCTACAGACTGAAACAACACAGAGAAGAGAAGCTACAGACTGAAACAACACAGAGAAGAGAAGCTACAGGCTGAAACAACACAGAGGAGAGAAGCTACAGACTGAAACAACACAGAGGAGAGAAGCTACAGACTGAAACAACACAGAGGAGAGAAGCTACAGACTGAAACAACACAGATGAGAGAAGCTACAGACTGAAACAACACAGAGAAGAGAAGCTACAGGCTGAAACAACACAGAGAAGAGAAGTTACAGGCTGAAACAACACAGAGAAGAGAAGCTACAGACTGAAACAACACAGAGGAGAGAAGCTACAGACTGAAACAACACAGAGAAGAGAAGCTACAGGCTGAAACAACACAGAGAAGAGAAGCTACAGACTGAAACAACACAGAGGAGAGAAGCTACAGACTGAAACAACACAGAGGAGAGAAGCTACAGACTGAAACAACACAGAGAAGAGAAGCTACAGGCTGAAACAACACAGAGAAGAGAAGCTACAGACTGAAACAACACAGAGGAGAGAAGCTACAGACTGAAACAACACAGAGGAGAGAAGCTACAGACTGAAACAACACAGAGAAGAGAAGCTACAGGCTGAAACAACACAGAGGAGAGAAGCTACAGACTGAAACAACACAGAGGAGAGAAGCTACAGACTGAAACAACACAGAGAAGAGAAGCTACAGGCTGAAACAACACAGAGGAGAGAAGCTACAGACTGAAACAACACAGAGGAGAGAAGCTACAGACTGAAACAACACAGAGAAGAGAAGCTACAGGCTGAAACAACACAGAGAAGAGAAGCTACAGACTGAAACAACACAGAGAAGAGAAGCTACAGACTGAAACAACACAGAGGAGAGAAGTTACAGACTGAAACAACACAGAGGAGAGAAGCTACAGACTGAAACAACACAGAGGAGAGAAGCTACAGACTGAAACAACACAGAGGAGAGAAGCTACAGACTGAAACAACACAGAGAGGACGCGAGAGAAACCGTGACTCAGTGAGAACGTGTGACTCAGTGTGAAGGTGTTTGTGAGAGAGAACTTCTGAGAGAACAATTTCAATTTGGTCTTGCATCCAAAATCTCTTCCTTCTGAACACGAGTGGGTATACTATAATTATACAAAAAATATTTAAATAATTATAAGTAAATATGTGTTGTATTGTTCATTGTTCAACCAAGCCATGTTAGAATAAAAAGTTTGTCATATTTAAATTCAAGTACCGTATTTCCTTTTTCCTTGCTCAAGGTATGAGTGTCTGAAAACTGCCTCTACTCCAGTGATGATTTTGAACCATTTTCCTTCAAGAGCACCTCACCTACGTTTTTCCCCCCCAACTTGAGTTGTATGTAACAAAAATCAATCCTTTGAGCACACCGCTATCTCTGTTCACTAAATATAATGTGTACAACTAACTATAAAACACCTCAAACAACAACTACTGTATAAGAATGTTCTTGGTTCCATCTCAGAGGCCTAATTTATCTGACACTAGAGACAATGATAAAACCTTTTCAACTAATCAAACTAAACTTCTACAAAGGCGGGGTGGGAGAATTCAGGAGGTCACTGCATTCACAGAGCTGCTGCTGAGGAACTGATGACATCAGGAGGTCACTGCATTCACAGAGCTGCTGCTGAGGAACTGATGACATCAGGAGGTCACTGCATTCACAGAGCTGCTGCTGAGGAACTGATGACATCAAGTCCAGAGGAACCCAAGAGGAACCCGGCACTGTTTGACAAGACCATCACCTCTAAACATGTTGAAGGTAAACGTGACATACCGGTCCAGATCAGAACTCTTGGGATTTAGTATTAGTGGTAAGGCTGTTGACTCACCCGGAAGCTAAATCGCAAATTTCTCAGATGCTAAAAAATAGCATCATCTCTAGGCCAACCTGAGTGCAAATACGGTATGATCCTGTTTTTAATATGACCTGGAGGGAACAACATGTGTCTCCAATAGAAGGTTGAAACGTTTGGCCACGGTGAAGTTACAGGTATTTCTCTCAACATGCCCTACATCAGGGCTATTCAATGGGTGGCCCGCGGGCCGAATACGGCCTGCCGATCAAGTCCGACCGGCCCGCGAATGAGTTCCCAAAAAAAAAAAAAAAAAAAAAAATAGATTTATTTTTTTTACAATTAAACCTCATTTACGTATTACACTCGACTGGTTGTTTTTCAGATGTGATGTGAATCTAAAGTGAACTAAACAAGTCAGATCCACTATAAATGTTTTTCAGTAGATGCTGTGATGTAGCCACAAGAAAGGTGCAATATTAATGTTTTTCAGGAGATGGCGATGTGATGTAGCTAATCAAGAAAGATGCATTATAAATGGTGTTTCAGGAGATGTGTGATGTTGCTAGCTATAGGTTCTAAACAAGAAATATGGTTCAAATGTTTACAGTAGTTTTCCTTTCTTGCTGCACTACAATGTTACAATGCTGTGAGACGGAGCTAAACACAAAAGATGCAATATTAATAGTTTTTCATGAGATACTCAGTATTTAATACTAATAAATACTAATAATAGAAAAGGAGAAGATAGTGAATAATGATATCACAACAGTATAATCCTAATGTTAATTTAAAATTAAATATTCTTCTAAATATGGATAAAAGTCCAAAAAACATAAAATTTTCTTTGCCGCTGCCCGCAAATTCCATTCCTTACAGCACCCCCTACTTAATAATAGTTCCAGCGCGGCTGCGAAAATGTGGTGGTGCATTGTGTCAAGTGTACTGGCTCGGGGAACGGTCCGGCCCCCGGTCCCTTAGGTTTCTGACAATGTGGCCCCCTGAACAATTTAGTTGAATAGCCCTGCCCTACATAGTATAACGGGATAAGGTAGTCAGTTTTGAGCCATAACCGCCCAAAACCCTGCCTCAGCAAACAATAAGAACTGGGAAGTGACGATACTGTATTTAGGATTTGGGTGGAAACTAATATCAGATAAGACCCTAAATTACATTGTTGGAAGGTTTTGGTGCATTTTGCATGGCAGAATCTCTAAGGTTAAATCCATATCAGATCGTTGTCTCTCTCTGGGCGCTGGTTGAACGCAGCCTCATCAAGGAAACGTTTAGAACAGCTTGTGAAGCGGAGTGATATACACACAGTGAAGCGCCCGTGATGTTATTGAGAAATATCAGCACCGCTAGGATCCCTCTTGTCCAATCAAATTGCTTTGCCAGAAATGAAGTTATGATATAACTAAAGTTCGGGAACAAGGCAAACGCCACAACCAAACACTCATTCAATCATTCAATCAGTCAATCCCTCGTCCCACTTGGATTCAATCATTCGCTCCACCTACATATACGCCACAAACCAAGATGTTTCGCTCTTGTCTCAGTCCAAACTCATCCCTCCCACCCAACCCCTTCATCTTCCATCTCAGCTTAGGAACCACTGGGGATCTTCATGGAGCCATGAAGACCATGAAGAGCATCCATCGCCGAGGCAGTTCCCCCATCCAGAGTCTCATTCCCTGGTTCCTTGAGACACCTGCTCATACTTCCATTCAAGTCATCCCCTCATCCCCTCATCCCTTCATCCCCTCATCCCTTCGACCCCTTCTCATAAACCATCAATGCATTGTGGCGTGGTCGTAGTTGATGATGTTAGATGTTAGATAACGTTGACGGCAGGAAAAGAGTTACCACTTGTTTGGTGTGTATTGTAAGGCGTCATTTTGGTAGGAAGTGGATGTGACATCATGGGAATACCATGGGCTGTGCAGCTTTTCGGGGGCCGGCAGGTTGACTGCATCGAGGTGCACTGCTGGATGTGACACAGCTCCTGAGGGGAGCTCGTTAGTGCACGTTTTAGTGTGTGTGTGTGTGTGTGTGTGTGTGTGTGTATGTGTGTGTGTGTGTGTGAGAGAGAGAGAGAGAGAGTGCGTGGGAGTGTACGTGTGTGTGTGTGAGCGTGAGTGTGTAGGTGAGACAGCGCGTGTGTGATAGCGCGCGTGCATGCGTGTGTGTGAGAGCGTGTGTGTGTCTGTGATAGAGCGTGCGTGTGCGTATATGTGTGTGTGCGTGTGTGTGTGAGATAGTGTGTGTGTGTGTGTGTGTGTGGGCCTGGTTAAGTATCAGGTTTTGGGCTGCTGTTGTACATGTGTCCTCCTCCTAACAGAGGGCAGAGAGAGCTGGTTCCTCGCCCACACGCTCTGCTCTCAGCAGTGTCGCTGTGGGCTAATCAGCTGGAGAAGGAGGAGAGGAGAAGATCTGCCCCGTGGAAACACTTCAGCCATCTTACAACTACACTCATGCTGCATTCGCTTATAGTCAGAGATGGGAAGTGGGAAACGAGTCATCTCCAACCTACATGCGTTCCACCTTCAAGTCGTAAAGCCATGGATGCTAGTGATGCTATTAGACAGCTAACTGCTAACAACATTTATGTTCAATTGTGTTTAACCAAACTACTTTATTGGTATGCTGATTTGTCTGAAAACATATGTTAAAATCCCCAAAGTTTTAAATTCATACAGTCTTTCTTCTTTTCTTCTCACCATATACGATGTGGGTGGCCATGTTGAAGTGAGGTCAAATGACAAAGTGGAAGCAACTAGGGGTTGAGAAATCATACCCGAGCTTCCATCAAAGAACTCTGAGTTGACCTGCAATTGTATTGTATTGATCCTAGTAGGAAGTGGGATTTTATGACCTCCGAGTTCTAATGGAATGCAGCTTGTCCTCACAAGGGAAACGACAACATTAGTTGATTTTCAAGGGGGTTAAAGACCTATGGTATGTTATGAGTGTGACCTCTTGAGGGAGCTGGACGCATGAAGTAGCGACGACCCCTGGTGGTCTTTAACGTAAACCACTGTATCACTGACTGCGTCTGATATTGACATAGCTGAGTCAGCAAGCTATGATTAGCTCACTGACGAAAGGGTGAAGGGGTAGAATAGTCGGACCTACGTAAATATGTCATTTTCAAACGATATAACCATCACTGCCCACATACTTCCATGCATCTTTCACGTTGGTATCATGTTAAGCAATTATGCAGTAGTGGGCAGTAGAGAGTCAAATGTGCGAGCGTGTGTGTGGTACTGCTCCGTTTCATACGCATCCGTAAGCTTTCAGAAAACATGCACACAATTACACGTGGAATGTACACAGAGTACGGACAGAAGGCTCTGCCCGTATGCTTATTTAACGTTGAGTTGAGTTGAGTTGAGTTAACAAAATTCAAATGAAGTGCTAAAAAAACATGTATATAAGTGACATTGTCGGGGATAGCACGATAAACATTGAGCATAATTGAACCTTTTTCATTTCGGTATGAGGACGTGTTGGCTTCGCTCGACTATACTGAGGACTTTCTCCCAGCTTCCGTTGTTAAGACTGGGTGGAAACAATTAGAGAGTGAAAAAAAACGATGTCGCACAACCAATCCAGGGTCTTTAGGGCGGTCCTTCCTGCAAAATGGGCAGTGACATGCAGAAGTTGTGTGCTTGTAAACGGATAAAACAGAATCAAATAATGTAACCTTGTTCAGGACATCCATTTTCAATGTTTTAAAAAAAGCTCTCTGCATGTTAGTGATTTTCTGTATCTCCAGTTTGTTTCACTATGGAGGATCATGGGGGAGAGGGTTATTTTCGGTAACGGGCGTAGGTTTGTTAGCGGCCGTTCCAGCAGCTGTCTTGAGTGAGAAGTCCCCAGACGATTGGTAGGCAGAGATCTCCAATTGTCTGGAAACACGAGATCATCCAACCATTACGGGAAAAGACCGCAGTGCTAATTCATCTCCCAGAGTGTCTCTCCAGCGCTGGATGAGAGCCTGGCTTCAGAGAGAGCGAGCCTAACACTCTCTCTCTCTCTCTCTCTCTCTCTCGTCTCGCACACAAACAAATGAGGACAGCAATTCTTGGCCGCCAAGTAGATTTAGTTGTGTCTGCGGTCTCACCTCGCTCCCTGGCCACACTATTGGATGTGTTTTGTCAGGCTGATGACCTGGCTGTCCTGCTGCCTCGCCCTCACGGTGCATCTGAAGGGTTTTTCTCTCTGCACAAAGCTGTAATCCCCCACCACACACCCCCATGAGGGAGAAGACTAATACAGTGCAGGGGGACTGGAGAACGGCCAGCTCCAACACTTACAAACAGATGCCTCATCCTCTAAGTCCCTTTGGAGGTTTTCTCAGCCAGGTGATCAGAGCCAACACGTCAAATACTAGTGTCTAAAGCCAGTCTTTCTCTTCCACAATCGTCAAATGCTCCAGAGACCGTCTGTACTTCAGCCCGTTAGAATTTGGCCAGAGGAAGTTGTCGTCTTCCAAAGAAGAAGAAAAAAAAAACACGCTTGAGACCGGAGGAAGTTCGATGATATTCGATCACTTCACGACACAAGTAAACAAAACCGAGTCAGGTGATTGTACACCCGCCTTATATCTGTTGGGAACTAGGACTCTGATTGGACTAATGGCCCGCGTGAAGGCTCATTAGTCCAATCAGAGCTAATCCTTTTCACCGGAGTTTCCCTTTCCGTTTTGACCACGTTCCCCCTGCAGGAAGTAGTGACGGGTAGGTGGAGCCTAGCATGTTTTAAGAGACTATACTGATGTTTGGTCAGGACCACTTGGCTTGGCCTCACTTTTTAACACACTGGGTATATCCCTTTTTTCCTCATTGTTCAATGCGCAGGGTAGTCCCAACAGCAGTATTGGGCAGTAATATACTGTGATTTTATTACTTTCCCCCAGTAACTAGTAATGTAAGGGATTACAATTTCCAAAACGTATTTTTATTACTAATCCTAGTAACTTCAACTTGCTGCATTACTTTCTCCAGCACTGGCGCAGTGCTGAAACAAATTGTAGAGATAGGTCTGGATGCTTGTTGTTTTTGTCCTTAGGGTAAATAAATAAAAATATGCAGTTTGGCTGATTGTTGACTCCTCCTTAATTATTGTTCCAATTAAGTGGATTCAGTTCTAAAAGTATGTCACTTTACGGAAGGGGGATTATCTAAAGTAACATAGTAAAGTAACAAGTAATGTAAGCTTTTTTTATACAAAGTAATATGTCAAGTAATTTTATTATTTTTTAAATGAGTAATAATTAGGCTATAGTAATTACACTTCCTGAGTAATATCATATCATTGCATATCATAGCAAACTGGAGTATTGGCCTTGTTGGAAGTCTGTGCTCCTTTAGTTCACTCAAATGTTTTTATTCTGATATTTATTATAACTCGATTGCTTTTAAGTTTCTCTTTTTGCACTGAGTGTGCCTTTTATTTAGCCTTCTCCTTATAATGATAATAATAACTATCCATATAGCACTTTTCAAAACAGAGTTGACAAAGTGCTGTACAAGCATAAAAACAACAGAGGGGGTCAAGGATCGGTATGAACAAGATGTCAAGGCAACAATGTACAACACAGATAATAAAAAGAAGCAAAAAATATATATATTAAACAAACACAAGAGAGGAAGATAAATAAATTCTGAATAACATAGAAGAAATATAAAGCACTAGAATCAAGGATTGAAAGCAGCTTTAAACAGGGGAGTGTATGCATTCACTCTAGAGTCTATACATAATGTCTGTCCTTGGCACTGTTACAGACTAGTGTGATTTGTTTTTGTGTGTGTGTGCGAGTACAAAAGAAAGGGCAAATAAAGGAATCATGGAATCTTGAGTCACCCACATCCTGTTTGCCACGGGCAGGGCAGGGCAGGTGTGTGTGTGTGTGTGTGTGGGGATGGGGGGGCAGGGGTGTGTGTGTGGGGGGGGGAGGGCAGGGGTGTGTGTGTGTGTGTGTATGTGGGGGGGGGGGGCAGGGGTGTGTGTGTGTGTGTGTGTGTGTGGGGGGGGGGGGGGGCAGGGGTGTGTGTGTGTGTATGTGGGGGGGGGGGGGGGGGGGGGGGGGGGGTTGGGGCCCGCTGGGGCGGGGTCCCCTGCCAGGAAATGAAGCCGCTTCCCAGGCCACATAATCTGTTTATATTTCTGTCGTCCCGTTTTGTCCGTCAGATCGATCCAAAGCAGCTTATCAGCCGCTGCCATGGAGGCCAGGGGGGAGACCCCAATCTAATTCTGCGCTCCAGCAAATATTCCACAAAGCAATAAGCACATTCAGCTCGGGCCGGCTCCCATCAGATCGCACCCGACGCCGGGAGAAAGAGCAATATTTCCCCATCATTCTTCTTTCTTACCCCCACTCACGCCTTAATGTTGCCCTTTTTCCCGAGGCCTCCCCCTGTCTTATTGGAGGGAATGACGGAGCTGTAAAGTGCTAATGGAGAGACGTCCTATATGGGGAGGAGGAGGATAGTGCCTCCTCACCATCTGTCAGATAATGTCATTCATTAGCCGTGTGACCTGTGTCCCTCCCTACAGGAGGAGAGAGGGTACAGGTGGATCCCGCGTCGTCGGCTCTTTCACAATATCCCCGACAAATGTGTTCGTAGAACGCAAGGGCGAATACCTGGTTTCACGAGTGGGGGGGGGGGGACACAATAAAATGTGGTGTGCCGACCCTGTAGGGGGGTCCGGGGGCATGCTCCCCCCACGAAAGATTTTTTTTTTTACATTTTAAAGTAAAATGCATCAATTTGGTGCACTCTGAGGGGAATATTAACAGGCTAGATCTATGAAGAACGACACACATCACTCAATACATGCCTTTTAGACACCACCTCCTCCAACTCGTCAGAGCTCTGATATGAAAGCAGGTGACATGAACAAGGCATAGAACAATACTGATGTGAAAGCCAGAGCCATATTGAAATCACGTTGGTTGTATTATTATTATTATTATCATTATTATTATTATTATTATTATTATTATTAGTGTGGTTTATTTTAAATTCAACCATGTTCACTGCTTACCATGTTCACTTCCTCTCATCACCTAACCCTTTATACAGCAGCAGGGACGTGCAGAGAATGTTAGAGGGGCAGGGGCTGGCAAAAAAGTGTTAACATTTTTAGCCAGATTTAGAGGAATATCTCAATTTAAATTAACATTTGGATGATACTTGTCACAGAAAAATAACTCCACAAACTGAATAATATTAGTACAAAAGTTAAATTTGCTGTTACAATACTGTTGTGATATCATTATTTAGTCTCAAGAAAAGCCAAACTCTGTGAGTGCTGCCTTCAGGGACGGCTTGGAAAGGGGATTTTCCATACAGAGCGACATTAGAAATGCATTCAGGGTCTGGATAGGGCACTTTTTACAGACGAGAAAATCCGTGGCAATCTTTTGGAGTAGCCTATAGCTTATAATTAGCAACTCAATTAAAATTCTAAGCCATAATATCATGGCTGGTCAAACAGTAGCGTATTGAGCATGATTTTTTCAGTTTACCCACGATTTTTTTTGTTTAAAAAGTGGGGGGGACAGAATCAAGGTTTTGAAAAGTGGGGGGGACATGTCCCCCCTGTCCCCAGTGGAAAATTCTCCCATAGAATGTGCGGCCTGACTCAAGCGAGTCGCGAGCTCCGTTTTGTGTCCAAACGATAATTTCAGTTGATTGCAAGACTCTTTGTTATTAATGCGCTTTATTTTGGCTGACGACCACTCGTCATCCCACCTCCCAACCCACAGGAGAGGTTGGCGCTCACGGTATACCAGTGGCTTTGAAAAAAAAACACACAACAACAACAGCACATTTTTTCCATTAACAGGATTACCATCCAACAGTATAAATCCAGACGGGTGCATTACGTGGCTGCCAGTGAATTTAATCACTAACCATTCCTTTTTTACACGGCCAAGAAGTGAAAGCCAATCAGCCTACTCCAATATGTGCAGATCTCCATGCCAAGACCCTTTGGAGTGTCGGCACGCCGAGGCAGCGCTGTGGAGCGTTGTCGGGGGAGGAAGCCTGCGGGGGCGCGGCCGTCGCTTTTGTTCCTATAACATGTTTGACATCTCTTCTAAAGGCTTGAACAGATCCTCTCTGTGAAGAGAAAGGATGAGCTAATGATGTCAGCGGAGACGTGGGAAGCAGCTGGAAACCAGTCCCAGTTTAGCCAGCAAACACTTTGCCCCTCAGCTCCGTCTGTTGGCATCTTACATTTATTTCTGCCAACCACGTACGACGGTTTTCACGGAATTGCATTACTAGGGAACGGTTTGGAACCTGTAACAGTCACAAATGCCTATATCCTCTGTTTTGTGAACATTGATTGGTTGCAATTAGGGATGTTCATTTTGAACAATTTCCATAATCGAAATTCGGGAAAATTAACGATCAATTATCGATTGCGTAATAATAATAATAATAATAATATATATATATATATATATATATATATATATATATATATATATATATATATTTTTTTTTTACTCTGGTCTGGTAATAACGTTGCGCGTTCTCGGCAAGCTATAATGGCGATGCCGCTGTGTAGTAAGAATATCAGACACTAGCGCTGTGGCCAGGTAAACAAACATGTTACATGTCAGGTGATGTAAGGCAATCGGCGTCTTCCAGCTTAGCTGACAGCACAAGAGTCAAATCAACAGGCCTGAGCCTCACTGAGGTCCGCAGACCGCTGGGTGCGTTTGTTTGTGTCCCCGGCGCATGCCGGTGGGAATTCCCATTGTTTAAAACAGTTTTGTTGGCACAAAGGCCCGTGCCCAGCCAGAAAACTAGAGACTATGAAGCTCCACCTCATGTTAGTCGGCTGTGCAATGGAGTGGGGCGAGGAGGAACGAATTCCACCCAAACCTAGTCCGCAAAAAAACAAAAAAAAACAAAAAGAATTGTGGTAAATAAACAGCCTGTGTGCGGAATCCCACAACTGCCGTGGTTTGAGTCTGTGATGTTAGCTGGTTATCCAGGAGGCTAACAGATGCTACACAACACCCGCAAACTTGTTACAAACCCTTACCTAGCTCATGTCCCGTCAGTTATTGTACTAGCAAACCCTGCAACAGGAAGTGCGCTGGGAGAGAATGCTTAGAATGCTTACACCCACTAGCTGTGAGCTAATTCTGACATGAAACTGCAGCTACTGTAGCTAGCAGCTGTGGGAGTAGTTTAGTTGAAAGAAAATACTTCCTACATGAAGCTGCTCATAATTAGGTCTGTGGATTATCTTGAGTAACAGGGCCATGATTTCTGGAAAGAGACATTGCTGTTGAGTTTTTCAAATGTATGTTTTTGCCATTTTGAGCACCACAAGCCGAGTGTCATCCATTTGCATTGTATTGGAGAGAAGGCAGACATGTCTAGGGCCGATATCTCCAAAACTTAGGCAACTAACACACAGCGATATAGATGGATAAATAGCACTGCAGGTGAGAAGAAAAATAATGTAATTTGGATTTGAGGGTTCTGTTCTGTTCTGTTCTGTTGTTAGTGTAGGAAGTTAAACAGGGTATAACTCCCTCTGTAATAATACCCCTGTTAAGTTTCTCAAGCCTCTCCTCTCTCTCCCCAGAGGGTTTTCATAGTCCACTTCCCTGGCTGATTCCATCTCTGCCTAGCTGGGCTCCTCAGTAGCTAAGGAATGGAGCTCTCCATGGTGCTAAACCGGTGTCGACTATTTTTTCACTACTAATTAGCCATTTTTGCCCATTTAGTCGACCCCATAATGACCTAATTCAAATCAACAATTAGAGAAAGTAGATTTGATCATTTGTTTGGTGCTAGCTGAGATAACCCTACGTGAAAAGGTGTTCTTAAAATGTACCTGTCAACAGTCTCTGACACTGGGGACAACTGTTGCCAAAAAACGTATCGTGAAAGAGTGCAAGTCCCCCTCTCCGCTTCCTTTCCAACTGTGGTTGACGGACATGATCTGGGTCATAAGGATGGAGAGGCTCAGATCCCTGATAACAACTCACTTCATAAGTTTCTAACTATTTGGGACCCGTTTCTGGCCTACCTGGACGAGGTTGGAGGTGGTGGGTGACTTGCCCAGGTGAGTGGGACCCCACGCACAACATTCCTTACAAGCACCCTATATGGATGGTATCACCACATTATTGTCGATATGTTTTTTTGTTTGTTTATTTTTTTCTTTCCTTTCCTGTGTCTGAGCTTGTTCGTTTGTTTTGTTTGTATTTTGTTAAAATTGAAATAGATTTTTGTTTTTTTACCTGTAATTCTTTGCATTAAACAAAACAGGAACATGTGGAGGTTTTGTCATTTATAGGTTATTATTAATGTTATTGGTCGCATGTGGCCCGTGAACTCAAATGAGTTTGACACCCCTGGTCTAGACCTTTTACGTATCTAGACCGTCACGTATCTAGACCGTTATGTATCTAGACCGTTACGTATCTAGACCGTCACGTATCTAGACCGTTACGTATCTAGATCGTTACGTATCTAGACCGTTACGTATCTAGACCATTACGTACAGTATCTAGACCGTTACGTATCTAGACCGTCACGTATCTAGACCGTTACGTATCTAGACCTTTACATATCCCAGCAAACATCGTCTTGACCGCGACGTCACCAGACGATAGAATTGTGGTTTGGCATCTACCATCTAAGTCTGACCTTCTCTCCACGTTCCTCCAAAGTAACGTTTAGACTGTCACTTCAAAACAAAAAATATTGATCTCATATTGCTTTGAAAACACCACATGTAGGTGTCTTTTGTGTTTTTGTTGAATAAAATGACATTTGATTGACAATTTACCTGTTGTGTGATCAGATAGTCATGCACTCCACCTGCAATGACGACTTTTATTGAACGCCCTTTTCTTTTTTTAATATGAAAACACGTTTATGTCATATAAGTGCAAGTGTCTCTTGCTATGGGCTTGTATTTATCACAAACTTCCTGAATCCTGTGGTATTGTCCCATTTCTCTTGCCGTAACTAAACGCAGTGTTGTGGGTTTTGGATGCTGTCTGCTAAAGTCGCGTTGGTTACATTATCGTAAATTATATAAATATACCTGTCTCATCGCTGGTTGAAATCATGAAACAGAATTAGCGAGGCAGCTAGCCTATCAATGCAACTTCCAGTAGAGACCGTCATGTCAAAATCCCAAGTGCTCAATGTTAAGTATCTCTATATATGACCAAATCCGGAGTATTTGTAACTAATTCCGTGGCCTAATGGATAAGACAGAGGACTCCGATGTGGGCGCCGCAGGGTCGAATCCCCCATGAGGTGCTATCTCTTTTCTTTCGATGTAGCAAAAATCGTTGAATCTGGACACGTTGTGGGGAAGTAGAGGAATTACGTCGCTAAGATTTCCATTTGAGATATATAATTAGACCCTGACTAGATGTAGTGGTTTGACGTGCAGCAGACGGTCGTTATACGTGAAAATGTTTGCTGGGATCTTTTACGTATCTAGACTGTTACGTATCTAGACCGTTACGTATCTAGACTGTTACGTATGTAGACCGTTACGTATCTAGACCGTCACGTATCTAGACCGTTACGTATCTAGACCGTCACGTATCTAGACTGTTACGTATCTAGACCGTTACGTATCTAGACCGTTACGTATCTAGACTGTTATGTATCTAGACCGTCATGTATCTAGACCGTTACGTATCTAGACCGTCACGTATCTAGACCGTTGATTGAACCTTTATTCTGGAGACAGGTTGTTTCCCTGAAGGAAGCCGTGTTCAACATCAACATCTCTCCCGTCAGTGTGAACTTGATGTGAACTCTGAGCCGTGTTCTCGCTGCACAGGACTGAGTGAGCAGGCAATGTGTTGTGAGACGCACAGCGACTCAACCCGTCCAAACACATCTGAAAGCTGCTGCTTCAGTCTGTGCAAACGTCATTACCGAGGCGAGGTAATAAAGCTAGAGCGGCTTCCTCCAAAACAAAACGCTCATAATTGTCTTTCCGATGAGTTTGTTTTGCTCTGCGGAGAATCAAATGAAAAGTGTTACTCTGACAGATGAGACGAGGCGTGCCAGATGTTACAAGGAAAACATGCAAACTAAGCAGCAGCTGAACAAGAGCCTCGCTCCCAAAGCCCTGAAGATCCTTTTATTAGATTGTTTGACTGACAGATTAATTTCAACAACCTGTGCACACTGCACAGATCCGCCTGTAACAGCCCGTTTAGTGGATCAGTGTGCACAGATCTGATCTAACAGCCCGTTTAGTGGATCAGTGTGCACAGATCCGCCTGTAACAGCCCGTTTAGTGGATCAGTGTGCACAGATCCGCCTGTAACAGCCCGTTTAGTGGATCAGTGTGCACAGATCTTTTGTAACAGCCCGTTTAGTTGGTTAATGAAATCGCTGGGCTGGGCTGGGCGGGGCTGGGCTGGGCTGGGCTGGGCTGGGTGGGGCTGGGCTGGGCTGGACTGGGCTGGGCGGGGCTGGGCTGGGCTGGGTGCAGTGTTTGTGGTGTGGGAGATTCGAGCTGTCAAGAGGCAAGAGCTGTCAAAGGGGAACAAAAGACTAGCTCCTGGCCAATCCCGGCGCTCGACTGCTGCGTAGGCGGGCACAGGGCGTGGGTTTTGCTGGAACCGCGGTGGCTTCCATAATAACACCGCTGAGTGACTGACGAGTTGTACGAGTGTGTGATATCCTACAGCAGTGAATAACTGCTCTAAAAGCTGCCGGCTTTCTGTCACATCCACCACAGTCCGGTATGCATGCTTTGAAATCCTCTTTCTCTGAGTTACATCAGCGACATGTGAAGCCCACAAATAAATTATTTTGTTAGAATTGTCAAATATTGTCACTCCCTCCATCTGATGTGTGTGTGTGCGTGTGTGTGTGTGTGTGTTTACCTGCCAGTGTGTTGAACTTGATACCTGTAAGCTTGTTTTGAAGGTGATTGGTGTCGCAACGCTCTTTAAGACAGTCAGTACCTTTGCAAACAGCCACATAAAATCGCAATTCCAAGTTTAGATCTCCGTGTTGAGGCTGCTATATTTATGGTGGAACGTGCGTGCAGTGTAACGTCCCTGTAACGTACCCGTTGGAGCACACAACCACTGGGCATTTCAGTCAGGCCTCGCTCACAGAGTTGGCATGCAGCCTCTCCTCTCTCTCCCCAGAGGGTTTTCATAGTCCACTTCACTGGCTGATTACAACTCTGGCTAGCTGTGCTCCACAGTAGCTAAGGAATGGAGCTCTCCATGGTGCTAAACCGGTCTTTGACTAATTTTCACCACTAATTAGCCATTTTTGCCCATTTAGTCGGCCCTAATGACCACACACACACACACACACACACACAGACACACACACACACACACACAGACACAGACACAGACAGACACAGACACAGACACACAGACACAGACACAGACAGACACACACACACACACACACAGACACACAGACACACACAGACACAGACAGACAGACAGACAGACAGACAGACACACACACACACACACACACACACACACACACAGACACACAGACACACAGACACACAGACACAGAGACACAGAGACACAGACACACAGACACACACAGACACAGACACAGACACAGACACAGACACACAGACACACACACACACACACACTTCACGTTCTTATTATAGAGTTGCCGTGTGATTATGATGTTCACCTCCAGCTCAGCACAGCCAGGTTCATCTTCACACTAACACAGATTGTCACGACCCAGTGTTTTTACAGTGCGGCTGTCATAATATGCAATTGCCCTTTTAGGGATTATTATGAGTAAAGTTGAACTTTAAAGTGGTAACATAATAAACAAAGCTGAGTATTTATGTTCTACATGGTAAAGTTGAAGTTGTATGTGTGTATTTCTGTGTGTATATGTCTGTATGTATGTCTTGGTGTGTATGTCTGTGTGTATGTCTCTGTGTATGTGTCTTTTATGCACACCAACACCACAGCTCGGATTGCGGGCGGGCGGTGTTAAGTCACGATTTTGCAGGCAGCCGGGGTTAGCAAATGGTGACATCATCAGTGATTTGTGAAGCTGCGTTCACACCGACCCATTAAAGTTTTTCGCTGGCATCAAGTTTACATACAAAGTCAATGCAAACGAGCGATTGAGCGTATATTCGCCCGGGAGAAAAATCGCTGGGCGTCCGAGCGACAGAGACAGAGCGATAGGGAGAAAATACGCTTGTCGCCCCAGATGAAATATCCCAACTCGAGTGAAATTACGCTGGCATCAGTCGCTCGATGTTCAACGCTGATTGGCTGCCGTGTGAGAGTGAGTCAAGGATCACACTGGCTTGGAACACGCTGATTGACAGCTGATTGACAGGCTGACAGCTGACATGAAGTGAAGTCTGTACTACCGGTATAGAGCTCGCGTTAGGAGCACGCTGATAGGCTTAGCTTGTAAACAACTACGGTGGCTCGTAGTGGACAAACATCATGACATAACGTTATAGCCCCCAGATGTCCGTCAATTTGTGTGCCTGTTGATGAGCGATTTAAACACAGCGACAGAGCGGTTCCAAAGGGTTGAATCAAGCGACAGAGCGAAAAATAAATATCTCGGTGTGAACACAGCTTGACACAAATTGTGACATCATCAGTCACATCAGTGATGTCATAAACCCCACAACATGTTGTGCCCATGGGACATCGTCTCCAGAGACTCCACCCTTCTTCTTCTAATGGCTTTACAGCAGACTGGATGCATTGCTGCCTCTCACTCTAGGCAACCTGGTTCTTCTCGTTTCAAGTTTCCGGTGTTTCTCACACCTCCTCAATCTTGGCTGTTGCGCCTCGTCTCATGTTCCTCCGCTCCTCATCCCTCCTGAGCAACGCGCCGTCACCTTCGTGAAGGGCTCCATCACAAAGAGATGAATAGAGATTTAATATAGAGAGACAGAGTAATAGAGATCTCAGCCCAGGGGCGGAAGCTGCATCGTCTGGTTCCCTTAACTCCTTCTCCACCACCCGGCAACCTCTCCGAGACTCCATCCTAAAAATTGAGCAGGGACATTAGTGATTTGTGCCGCATATCGTGACATCATCAGTGATGTCATGAATCCCACAACATGTTGCGCCCATGGCGCATCGTCTCCAGAGTAATTAAAATACAATCCGTGGAGATGTATAGTAGTCCGGCTGTAGTACGTAGGGGTGGGCTCCCCTTTGTGCCTTCTCCCCTTCAAAACGAGCATGTGTGCGAGCGAAGCAGGAAAAGAGGAGTGCTGAGGCAGGCAGCTTTCATTAACAAACTAACCAGATGATTTGTATTGAGAAGTGAACAGATACAGCTGCTGTTTTTGAGAGAGAAGAGAAGAGTGAAACAGCAGAGCTTTGTGTGTGTGTGTCTGTGTCTGTGTGTGTGTGTGTGTGTGTGTGTGTGTGTGTGTGTGTGTGTGTGTGGTGGGGGCGTGGCTAGACTGGCCAGCGAGCGGAGCATGAAGTAGGGCTTAGTCCCCTGCGTTGCCCACTGCCGGAGCCTGTCGCACTGGCCCCATTGACTACGAATGGAGCACGTGGGGGCCTACAGTATATGCGAGCGTCGGATTGTGTATGAATGGGCCCTAAGGCGGGCCGTGATGTAAGTTGTGACATCATCAGTGACATCATCAGTGATTTGTGGAGCAAATCGTGACAGACATCATCACCGATGACATAAATCCCACAACATGTTGCGCCCATGGCGCATCTTCTCCCAACTAATTAAAATTGCCCAGTGGGCAGTGCCGTGACATCATCAGTGAATTGTGATAATGACATCATCAGTGATGTCATAAATCCCACAACATGTTGGCACAACGTCTCCAGAGTCTTCACCCGAAGGAGGAGGGGAAGAGTGAGAGTCGGCGCGAGGGACAAAATGAAGACACACACAGTGGAGGGATAAGTCCAGAAGGAGGCGGTGATTAGGGCTGCAACAACTAATCGATGAAATCGATTAAAATCGATTATTAAATTCCTTGGCAACGAATTTGATTATCGATTCGTTGCCTCGCGATTAGTTGGACCGCAGAGCCATCTGTTTTGTTGATATTAACAACAGCTGACCGCAGCTGCTGCGGCGCAGTGCTGGCTACGTCACTCCCTGGCCCCGCTGTCGCGGAGCCGACTACGTCACTCGCCTTGTGCACGCGCAGTAAACGACAAACAAGTTGAAAAATGGCCGAGAACGAGAACGCAGCTCGACCCAAAACTTCGCAAGTTTGGGAGCACTTCATATTAACTGGAAATAAAAAGTCTGTTACGTGCAAAATGTGCAAAGCCGATCTTGCATGGCATGGAAGCACAACGGCCCTGCGTGAACACCTTAAACGCAAACATGTTGGATCATTGGATGATGGTGAAGGGAGCTCAGGAGCCGGGTAAGTTAACTTAACTTAGCGTTATACTACTACAAACTTGATATGCATGTAAACTAATGTTACATTATTAGACCCATGTGTATTGTTGTTTGAAGTGGAAATGTTTGTCTCACAGCAGATAGTTTGTTTTGTTTATCTAACGTTAACAGGCGATGCGCTTGGTATGTAAACTAAAAGAGGGGTTGTTGTCCCTTGTTCATTGGTGTGTGTGAGTGCTACACTACAGCTGCTACAGTCTGTCTGCTTGTGTCTACTATAGCTGCTACAGTCTGTTTTTGTCTACTATAGCTGCTACAGTCTGTCTGTTTGTGTCTACTATAGCTGCTACAGTGTGTCTGTTTGTGTCTACTATAGCTGCTACAGTCTGTTTGCGTCTACAGGGCTGGGTTGTCTCTGTATTTAGCAGACTCACATTGTACTCATCCTGTGGGCTAGTCTGTGTTGCGTATAGGTTCTGTTGTGGAGAGGATCTCTCGACTTGGCCTGCTCTTTCTGTGTTGATTGGGTCATGCAGGCAAACTCCCTGACCACCATGCCTCTGCACGAGAGACATACAGCTCCCAACATCGCAGAGTGGTTGGAGGAGGTTGTAGCTAGATTTGAAATTCCTCCTAGCACTTTATTTAAGAAGATATGAAGATATCTTTTGCACTTACACCATACATTTGTATGTATTTTGTATTCGTCCATGCCCTGTCAAAGCTATTTGATGTAGCAAAGCCCGGTGGGTTTTTGTTTAACAAAAAAAAAGTTGTTTTTCAATAAACGGATGGAAACAATATCAGTGCATTTTTTTATCCGATTAATCGATTAATCGAACAAATAATCGACCGATTAATCGATTATCAAAATAATCGTTAACATAAAGGATGCCAATTGCCATAAAACACCACAGAATAAGAAGAGCCTCCACCCTAGACATCTTTAAAATATTTGTAAGAAGTGCTGAGGATTAGAGTGCCAAAGTCACACCCTCCTCCGGGTTCGCCATGGGACCTAAGGGATTTAATTCCCTATTCATTTTTTCCATAGACATTTCAGGAAAAAAAGCTTTACTTTGTCAAACAAAGCGATTCAACTATTTTCTGATTGAATCAGGAGAGAGCATAGTTTCACGCAGAGCAAAACAAAACAAAACAAATAGAACAGGGTCATTTATTGTATTTTATTTGATTAATTTGGAAACGTGGCAACATGTTGCTTTAATATGGCTCTCAGACTTCCTGGACACAGAACTGACTGCAAACCCTGCAGGTGAGAGAAGAGGAACAGAGCGCAGGGCGCACATGTTTTATTCATGTCCGTGTCCGGGTGGGTGGAGCTGTCAGGTGAGCCAATCACAGGCCGCCTTGCTCGCTAACCCGTCCTGAAAATGTGGAGGAAGACGTTTAAATGGTGGTGACAGGTGTCGGGCTCCAGGTGTCACATTACATCCCTCTCCCATTAACTCCTGTCCCTCTTATCTGTCCTTCAATTGGAGCAAGCAAACGAGCTGTCAGCTTCAGAGGCCTGCGCCTCGGCCACCATGTGTTCCCTGCGCTTCGGCCACGACGTTTGGGATTGGATTTTAGACTATTGAGAATAGGCTCCATCACTTCATCTACCGTGGTTACAAACACAGGTGTACCACAGGGTTGCGTACTCAGTCCACTTCTATACCATGAGTCTGACTGCACAAAGCATGATAGGAATTATGACGATGATGATTATTACTAGTGACATCACATCATTAGGTAATTAGGGCAATTACCTAATAAAAAAAAGCTGGCTCAGTCAGGTCACCCGCACAGGTGCTCTTTCTACTTCCTGAAAGTTTCAGCCCGATCACATGTCAAACGGCATAGCTGTGGCCAGACAAAATTCTGCTCACTCACAGATGGATAGGGAGTTAGACCCACCCAATCTGCTCAGCCATGAAGGATGACATCACTGATGACATCATCCCTGATGACATCACTGCTGACATGATAGGAATTATGATGATGATGATTATTACTAGTGACATCATCACTGATGTCATCACTGATGACATCATCGCTTGAGTGACATCACATCATTAGGTAATTAGGGCAATTACCTAATTAAAAAATCTGGCTCTGTCAGGTCACCCGCCCAGGTGCTCTTTACACCCCCTAAAAGTTTCAGCCCGGTCACATGTAACACAGCATAGCTGTTGCCGTACAAAATTCTGCTCACTCACTCACTCACAGAGGGACACTTCTCATTTTTAATATGAGAGATCAGCCGAGCAGCATTTTGGCCAAAAGAAACGTGTTTCCGGGGGAAAACCGCAATGGGACCTTATGGAGCAAGATTTGAATGTCTCACCCTAGCCCCAGCTACAGTATGTTGTTTACATTTTAAAAATTGCGACAGTTAACACAACTTTTAACACGACATCACGCATATCTTATACATCAGACTCTTGAGCTACTTCTGCTCTCACTCAGAATGTCAAAAATATATAAGCGATGTCATGTATAGTTTTTGAGATATGAACGTTTGTTTGGCACAACTCAGACTAACAGCCGGTGTCGCGGTAGCATGTAGGCCTATCGAAAAAAAGAAATGTGATAGGAAACAGCTTTAGCGAATTTGTAACCAAACCAGGGATTCCACTAGCATTTTTTCTGGCCGGCCAATTGAGCCGCAACATTCCAGAATTCCGGCCTTATAGAATAATTACCGGCCAAGTCAAAATGTAGCCTATTGAAAAAAGATAGATGTAGCCTGATCATTTCATAACTACATAACACATTATTGTATAATTCTTAGCAAACTAAATCTAAATTTTAAATCATTTTTTGATTTCCAAATAATTTTCTAACTATTCACTGCGGTGCGGTCTGCGCAAAGGGAGGAGCTGCAGGCACACCGCTCCTTAATTAATTTATTAATTCGGTTCGGGTTTGCAGACCCATTAAGATTAAACAATAAAACACAAAAAACAAAAGCTATTATCCAACAAATGTATTTTATTATAGTGAATGAACTCGTCACACACTTTGTGAACTGAGTTTGTCATATATTCCCGTTTAATTAAGCTTAAAGAACACTGGCGGGCCTACATTAAATGTCTCTTTGCATCGAAGAACATGAAATTAAATAACTTGAAAGATAATCTAAATTAAGAAGTTGCCTACAGTGCAGTCAGTCAAACTTTATAGCCTATATATTTTCTGAAGCGGTCTATATTGACACGATGACGAGGGACTGCAGCTGGTTGACACGCGGGCATCCAACTCGCTTTCAGAACGGACTTATAGCCTACTTCACAACATGAGAATATTTGCTTTACTTTCAACTGAAGGGCAAAAGGTAAGAATATTGTGTTACCTGTAGCCTACATCTGAGAACGAAATCCCTTGTTGCGTGTTTGAGACGATGTGCTCCATAAAGTGTTCAGACAAATAAATGAAAGCTGCCCATTAAATACTCCATGGCAAATCAATTGAGGTTCTAGTAGGTTATTTATGCTGAAATGATGTTGATATTAGTGGCTAAATTAACGGACATAATAATAAGCTTTACAACCTGCAGAGGACTTCTCTGTCGCTGCGAGAATTCTCGCAATACGCTTGCGGCAGTTTCTTCATGATCAGCGCTCTGCATGTCCAAAGCAAACTTGCGATTTTTATCAGCAGCACTTGAGGAAACCGTGAGTTTGCTCGTTGATATAAGCGATTGCCCCGAACGATTAATTAATTAATAAACTAGTGAACGTGAAGTGAGTCACGAAGAGCCACACCTGCCCACTACGGATATGCGCATAATGACCTGCCACTGTTAAACATGAGCCACGATTGCGTGGAAGCGGATCTTATACCGGTGGTCGAGGTAGATAAGATACGGAGTCGCGGGAGTGCGCATAGGCCGGCTAATTGTTGTTTAACATGCAGGCCAACCGGCTAGGTGCAGGTTATAATACGGATTCCACTGCATGTTAAGAAGTGGCTTACGTTACTGCATGCTGCAGAGCTGTCTCTGGGTCTGGGACACTTCCCCTCAGCCGTTTGGTTATGGGAGGGAACCGTTCACTTGGCCAGTGATTGGCCAGTGGTGGCTTCAGTCCTCCCCAATCAGTAAGGACTTTGCGATCAGACTACACGGGAGGCGCAGCCCATTTTTCGAACGGCTCTCTCATCCGTGCTACGACCTGTCACTCGTTCAAATTCAACCCGCCTTCCAAAACCAGCAGTGGCTGTGAACTGGCACAGACTCACTTATGCGGAGCGCAGCGATTCAACGTCATATTTGAGTCTGCGGGGAGAGACTACCGCCCCTGCCCAGAGAGAAGGGGGAAGCAAGCAAGTAAGTACTTTTTACCCAAATTAATAATATCACTACTGCATTTTACTAATACAGCAACAATTTCACTTTGCTTTTGCTTCTTATGTCTGTCTTTCTATACCTTGTATCTCATGCCCCCCCCCCGAATAATGCGAGGGTCATGATCAAGAATTCCAATGCATTTTTATGTCAATGGAAAATAAACTTGAAATGTGTCTACATTTTACTTCCCTCTCTCCGTCACGTATGTCTTTCATTTAGAAAGCCTCTCTCCCTCTCTCTCTCTCTCTCTCTCTCTCTCTCTCTCTCTCTCTCTCTCTCTCTCTCTCTCTCCTCTCTCTCTCTCTCTCTCTCTCTCTCTCTCTCTCTCTCTCTCTCTGTCTCTCTCTCTCCCTCTCTCTCTCTCTCTCTCTCTCTCTGAGGCCTGCGGCGATGCTTCTCACCTGTCATCATCCTCCTGTTCACATCACTGGCGACAGAAAGCGTCTATTCTCAACTGCGTTATTTCATCTTGCCTCTATATCCCTCGTGCTTAAAGGATTAGATGCTTTTTTGTGACATATTTAGCTTCTCTGTCTCTCTCAAAAAGCTCTCTGGAGGAGCGGAGAAAGTTCACCGCTGTTTTCCAGTCAACACTTTACTGTTTCCTGTTCAGAAGCTTTGAAATTGTATGACAAAAGTGACAGGAAACCTCTCCTGAGATCCAGGAGAGAAAAGGAGTTTGTTACTCAGTTTGTTTCATTAATAAATACTCCAATACAAAGTGTGAAGACAGCCTAGAGAAATGCAGCAGATATTTTATGACTTACTGTATTGCTGTTTGGATTTACAGGCAGCATTGTATCAACCAATTAATCAATTGACTAATCAATCAATCAACTGATTGATAAAATAAACTCTTGATTTACAATCTAAAATTGTATGCTTCATAGCCTTGTCTAACAACAGTGTAATACAGAGGTTCTCAAATGTTTTTCAGCCAAGGACCTTACAAGATAGAAAATATACCGGGGACCCCCTCAATCTGATTTGTGATTTTGGGCTAAGCTTAATTGTTTCCATGGTAACGTACTTGACTTTTAAATTGATAGTTTTGTTAGATTAGATTGTAATCCATGAACCATTTTAGATTTAAAGCATAGAATAATTTCCTTGAACTACGAAGCTTTTGTCACACAAAAAAAGTTTTTATTTTTATTTCCCTGTAAACTTTTCACAGACCCACAGATCACGCATCCAGCACTTGAACAGGGCAGTCGCTTTTCTTTCTCGCTCTCCCTTATCTCCCTTCTTTCCCTCTGCCTGCAACAACACCCAGAGCAAACTTGCATTCGTCTACTCGAAATGACAAATATGGATTTATTGGATTTATGGTCTCTCAACGCAAATCAACTAAACTTTGAGGAATGCGGGGTCGGGGGAACACCCACCCTCTGCCCAGACGGATCTTTCGCCGTGGGATACGGGAAGACAACAGCGATTGACCCTAGGCTGTGACGTCATGAAAATTGAGACGGGCGGTCAGTGAATTTGAACTGTGAAAAATGGATTATATCTGGATATATCATAGAAATTCCACTGATCTGCAATAAGCGAATATGAACTAAGTTGGGAATCAGAGACTTGACACCTGCTGTTGACTTTCTGGTCTGTGTGACCCTGGTCTGTGTGACGTGAAAGGAATTCCAGGCAACCAAAACATTTTATCCTAATCTGGACTCTCTACTGCCAAGGACGCAGCTCTCCTGATAGTTCGTCTGCAACTGAGCTCCTCCCCCCCCAAACCCCCCGCCTTGTTCCCTGACAGCTCTTGCATCATCTACCCCCCCCACTCCCTCTTCCTCCGATACATTCATCCATCTGGCGCTGATGACAGCGAGCCACTTGCATTGTTTGAGGAGCTAGTGCAACGGTGGCGCTGCGCACGCGGCGACCCGGCTGAGGGCAGCAGATGGTCTTTTGGAATCTGTACATAATGCAACAAATGTTTATGTATTGTATAATATTGAAGTGTGCCTTATTACTTTTTCAAACTAGTAATAATGTATCTCAATTCTGAAGTGTGCCTTTATTACTATCAAATTAGTAATGATGTTGTAATTTCCACTACTGTCTGATGTGAACCAAAGTGCCCTTCTGGGACATGTATTAAACTGATTGACCAAAGTGCCACGGACCCCTGGGGGTCCCCGGACATGCACGCGTGTGCGTGCATGTGGGGGGGTTATCAAATAGCCTCCCCAGTCCCCACCCACCCCCAACACCCCTCCCCCTGCAAGAAGCAGTTCAAAACTCTCTCTCTCTTTCTCTCTCTCACACACACACACACACACACACACACACACACACGGGTCGGAAATTAGCAGGGGCTCGGGGCATTTTGCCCTTAAAAAATCCTAAATTGCACTTGGAATTTGGATGACGGGGGCGTTTTTTGCCCCCGTAAAATAAACATGAAATGTCCAAACTATCAGGTCAATGCTTAACTAAACATTGAGCAACATGCTGCTGTGTCACAACAAGATGAGTAACATGTGAACAGTAGCCTATGTGAGTGAGACCGAGCAGCGCTGGACTCTAGGGGTGTCACGATATTTCGTCGCACGATATATCGCAATATCGAAACGTCACGATCTGCGTATCGTCAGAAAATAATGATATCGTAAAAAAAAAAAAATGGCTCCTGAATAATAATAGAACAAATTTAGCAGAATCAACACGCATGAGTGAGGGGGTAGACTACTACTGGCATGGCAAAACAGCTCAAGGGCAGTGGCGGACTGCATAATCGGGCACATCGGGCAAATGCCCGGTGGCCTGGCCTGGCCTGGCCTGCAAAAAAAAAAAAAAAAAAAATTGCAGGCCAGGCCAGGCCACTCACTGAACAGCAGGCCAGGCGCCGCCTACTGGTTTACTAGTGGTTTTATTACTTTATTCAGGTTTAAAGTGGGTGCATCTCATTGTAAAATTGGACTTGGCCCAAATTGGGCTTCAAACGGCCCAAATCTGGCTTCAAACGGCCCAAATTGGGCTTCAAACGGCCCAAATTGAGCTTCAAACGGCCCAAATTTTTCACCGCCGCCCTTCGGACGCCGGCACGCGCGTCGGCCCATATCGGCCTCGCCTGCTTGGTATCTAATGCCCGGCCTGAATTATGATCCCAGTCCGCCCCTGCTCAAGGGGTACATAAGATTACATAAGTTTAGGGACCATTGAGCATGAGTTATTTAAGAAATAGATTGTATACTTTATTTTTCTTTCACCATGCAACAAACATTTAGTTTGTGACAGTGTGACACATTCTATTGCAAGAGAAGCATTATCTTCCATGTTGTTTTATAGTTATTATAATAACAATTTTCCCAGGGCTCCCTTGAAAAGAGGTTTCGATTTCAACGGGACTCACATGGTTAAATAAATGATAAATAAATACATAAAAATGACTCACTTTTGTTAAAAAGAATATTGTTAAAATATCGTATCGTATCGTTATCGTTATCGTGAACCCAATATCATGTATTGATACACGGGCAAGATTAAACACTAAACAACACTGTGTGTCTGTGAAAGGGGTAGGCTTGTGGAATTCCTGTGAGGGGGACTTGACGATGTGTGGTTCGATTAGTGCATTCAAAAGATTGTTTAAAAACAAGACGATAAGTAGGTAGAGAGCTAGACTAATCATGTTATTGTCATTATTTGTGGATTATGAAGCAGACTAATCATGTATTATTGTCATTATTATGGATCATGAAGCAAGAAAAAAAGATAGAAAAAAAAAAAAAAAAAAAAAAAAAAAAAATCATGTACAACTATTAAATATGCATTATAAAGTATGAGCAGGAAGCATGTTCTTTTTTTGTTTTTCTCCTTTTTTGTTTTATTTTCTTATAAAGATTCACACTTGTTTTTCTTTCTTTGTCATGTGCTGTATGTGAATAGGGTGGGCAAAATAAGCTTTTAGCTTCAGCCCATACCTTTTTTTGGTCAAGATCTATGTAAAATGTGTTATGTCTATTGTTTTGATTATATGAAATAGAGGGTATTGTACATAGTGTTTGGATGACCAAAAAAAAATAATCTGCAAATCAAAAAAAAAAAAAAAAAAAAAAAAAGTATCGTATCGTATCATGAAATTAGTGTATCGTGACACCCCTACTGGACTCTCATATGAGCATGTGAATAGTAGCCTATGTGAGTGAGACCGAGCAGCGCTGGACTCTCATATGAGCAGCATGTGAAGAGTAGCCTACGTGAGACCGAGCAGCGCTGGACTCTCATATCAACTGCACTTATTTTAAGATCAACAAAGATAAGTGCAATGTACTTTAATGTCAACACCACAGACTCAAAACAACCTGAGCCTTCAGAGAGAGTCAGACAGACTGAGAGGGGAGTGGACAGAGAGAGACAGAGAGAGACAGACAGAGAGAGAGAGAGAGAGAGAGACAGACAGAGAGGGGAGTGGACAGAGAGAGAGAGAGAGAGACGGAGACAGACTGAGAGGGGAGTGGACAGAGGGAGAGAGAGAGAGACAGACAGAGAGACAGACAGAGAGAGAGGGGAGTGGACAGACCCCGCTTGCAAGTAACGTTAAAGGTGAGCCCATAATACCATCAAAACACACCGTGCTCACCACAATCAGTCCAGCAGCACAACAGGCCACAATATCTTAAAGTCGAGCTGAACCCAAAAATGTGTTTTCTTTTCTTTTAGTTCAAATACCTGGGTATTCAGTGCACCTATTTAATAATGTATGCCCCCAAAAAAATCACAAAAATCTAATTTCTTTAGATTTTCACACTTTTTCACATCAAAAGTTCATTTTTCAAGATTTCATTCATAACTAATCTACAGTTTGTTGACGTCAAATTTCTACCTCATTTCAATGTTTTGCCTTGGGCCCTGCACCTAAGTTGAGTGTGCTCGCTATTGTTGAGTTTGGACGTTACTGTGTCGGTATCAAACACGAAAAAATGGTATGGAGCCATCCCTTGTTTGAAAATGTTATTTAATAATTAAATATTTATTTAATAATAAAATATGCTTGGAACTCATGTATTTCCTAACATTTGATCATTGCCCTGAAAATTATACAAAATGCCCCAAAACATATTTCACAGGGGCAAAGAAAGAAGTCTTTGTTTAAAAAAAAGTAAATTTCGTATACCTGACACCCACCCACACACACACACACACGCACGCACGCACGCATACGCACACGCACCCGCGCACACACACACACGCAAACGCACACGCAAACAAACACACACACACGTCAGTCCACTCCCCACACAGTACACAGTGTGTTTGACTTTGCTGCAGTTACTTATTTATCAGTTACTTATGAACGTTTGAGGAGAACTTCCAGACACAACGAGGGATTTCACATCTTCTGACTTTTTGGATGAGAGAAATGAGCCGACTGAAGGAGGAGAATCCTGATTTGTGAAAGGTAAGAGAAGTAAAAACTAGGCTCTCTGGTTTGGATCATTGACTGAGGTGTTTAAGCTGATTCTCATCTAAAAGGCTAAGAAGTAACATTTGAAGTTGGACTGTTTGGAAAACCTGCATGTCACTGTGCTGCATTCTACACTGCTGAAGGATTGTATAGACCCCTTATACAGCTTGTCAACATTGAGCTGCGCGCGCATCGTGTAGGCAAAAAGCCGTCAGTCCAGCATTGACAGACAGTGGGAACTGTGTGAAAGCCCCGCTGTCAGGACTGCTCTGTGCCCATCTGCAACACACAGTTAGATTTTAGTTTTAAAATGCAGTTCTCGGCTTACTACCACAGCTTATCGCCTAGTGATAAGCAATGTTATGCATCGAAATTAACGTTGTTTAATGGGATATGTCTTACAGACCCATACGCACTGGCGCTGTCAATTGGCCAAGCCTATGGCCAGCAATACATATCGTGCATTCCTTTATAACTGGGGATAGCGTAGATAATTATTCTGTAACTTGCAAAGATATATTGTTATGTTGATAATGCACAGAAGTTTCACAACTCAATAATGACATTATGTAACGTTACTTGGTCCGTTAACTAACCGAGCGATGTTGAGCAGCCTACAGTTTCAGGCAGCTTACCTGATTATGAAGAGCACTACAAAGTCGGGCATTTTTAATGATGTCCTCGTTCAGTTCAACTCAATAATGACATTATTTAACGTTACTTGGTTGTTAAACCGAGCGATGTGGCTGCAGCCTACTACAGTTTACCTGATATGAAATGAGCGAGCACTGCAAAGTCGGGCATTTTTAACGATTTCCTCTTTCGGCTTGCAACCAAAGACACTTACGGTTAGCATTAAAAGCAGTATGAGTTGACGGGATTCGGTAAAACTTTAGTCCTTGCTTTGTAGATAGTGTAACAGACTGTTCAGTGTTGTGTTGTGTTCTATTGCGTGTGTGTGAGGCTGTGTATGTTCCCTCGAGTTGCGTAGAACAGGATATGTGGGGAGAATTAGGTGAATTATAACGTTACAGCCTGGCTCTATCGTTTATTATTTTATTAACCAAGTGTGAATAGGCGGACCCGAATACTCTCCTACAATAGCTTTCCGATTCTGGCATCCCACTGTACAACACGAAGACATATCTAGCTCGAATAGTTTTCGGGCGACTGGAAAACTACTTGACAGGGCTGCGCGGAGTCTGTCTTTCTGCCTCCGTCTTGCGCATCTGACGCTACTTGTTGTCATTGTGACGTAGGCGTATAAGGGGTCTATGAGACTTCTAAATGTCACTTTGCTGTAATTGTGCATTCAAATGCTCTCATCAGATATATCAGAAAGAGACATTTCCTGCTGTAACGTACAACTTGTGGTGTAGTGGTGTAGTGCAGGTATACGATACAGAGTAGCCCCTTATCTTTCAGTCTGCATTGAGTAATGATGTGTAACTTTATTTAGCACCTTTCAAGAGCAGACGTCACAAAGTGCTTTAGAGAGGAAAAGCATAAAACATAATACAAACAAAACTCAATAAAAACAGATGTAAAATAAAACTATTAGACAAGGGCATGTCCAGTGGTGTATCCCTTCCAGAAAAAAACACAAGGTTAATTTTCACATGTGAAAACATGTGTAACACATGTGAAACCCATGGGAAGCGTGTGGTTTTGGAACATTTTCACATGTGGAAAACATGTTTTGTTGTATCAGTTGTATCTGTTGTATCAGTATCTTATCACATGTGATAACATGTTTTGTTGTATCAGTTGTATCTGTTGTATCAGTATCTTATCACATGTGATAACATGTTTTGCCACATGTTGTAATAGCAACATGTTTTCCACATGTGGAGCACATGTGGAAAACCACATTTACATGGGTTTCACTTGTAATCACAAAGGTTCCACATGTAATCACATGGGAATTTACATGGGTTTCACACACATTTCACATGTGAAAATGTTCCAAAACCACACGCTTCCCATGGGCAAAGCACATGTTTCACATGTGTTCCACATGTTTTCACATGTGATCATGTGAAATTGCACGTGATAAAAGAAATCCCATGTGATCCCATGTGATTTTGCACATGTGAATTTCATGTGGTTTTTCTGTAAGGGTATACCCACTTATCTTTCAGTCTGCATTGAGTATAATGTAATGATGTGTTTTAGTGGATGATCTCTGCTCAATCAAGAATGGATCAGATGACACAGTTGATTCTCAGACATTATTTAATGGAGCTCGGTTCATTCCATGAACACACAGAATGTAGGACAGAGAATGACAGAGAAAGGAATGAGCCTCTGTTAACATGTGTTTCACATCATGAGGGGCTCATCACTGTCTGCCTGCTTGCAACCTGAGACCTTCATAACAAACTGACCTCACTCTAAAGTGAGTGATGGGGGCGCGCGCGCACACACACACACACACATACAGTACTAGCCAAAAGGGGGAGTGGCAATGGCTGAGACCCACCATTGTACTTTGCAACACTGATGTTGCAATACTGATGTTGCAACACACACACACACACACACACACACACACACACACACACACACATGCGCACACACACACATACACACACACACACGCACACACAAACACACAGAGTCCACTCCCCACACAGGACGCAGTGTTTGACTTTTCTCTGAGCACTCTGAGCTACTTATGAACTTATGAACGTTTGAGGAGAACTTCCAGACACGACGAGGGATTTCACATCTTCTGACGTTTTGGACGAGAGAAATGAGACGACTGAAGGAGGAGAATCCTGATTTGTGAAAGGTAAGAGAAGTAAAAACTAGGCTCTCTGGTTTGGATCATTGACTGAGGTGTTGAAGCTGATTCTCATCTAAAAGGCTAAGAAGTTGGACTGTTTGGAAAACCTGCATGTCACTTTGCTGCATTCTACACTGCTGAAGGATTGTATGAGATTTCTAAATGTCACTTTGCTGTAATTGTGCATTCAAATGCTCTCATCAGATCTATCAGAAAGAGACATTTCCTGCTCTAACGTACAACTTGTGGTGTAGTGGTGTAGTGCAGGTATACGATACAGAGTAGCCACTTATCTTTCAGTCTGCATTGAGTAATGATGTGTAACTTTATTTAGCACCTTTCAAGAGCAGACGTCACAAAGTGCTTTAGAGAGGAAAAGCATAAAACATAATACAAACAAAACTCAATAAAAACAGATGTAAAATAAAACTATTAGACAAGGGCATGTCCAGTGGTGTATCCCTTCCAGAAAAAAACACAAGGTTAATTTTCACATGTGAAAACATGTGTAACACATGTGAAACCCATGGGAAGCGTGTGGTTTTGGAACATTTTCACATGTGGAAAACATGTTTTGTTGTATCAGTTGTGTTGTATCAGTATCTTATCACATGTGATAACATGTTTTGTTGTATCAGTTGTATCTGTTGTATCAGTATCTTATCACATGTGATAACATGTTTTGCCACATGTTGTAATAGCAACATGTTTTCCACATGTGGAGCACATGTGGAAAACAACATTTACATGGGTTTCACTTGTAATCACAAAGGTACCAGATGTAATCACATGGGAATTTACATGGGTTTCACACACATTTCACATGTGAAAATGTTCCAAAACCACACGCTTCCCATGGGCAAAGCACATGTTTCACATGTGTTCCACATGTTTTCACATGTGATCACGTGAAATTGCACGTGATAAAAGAAATCCCATGTGATCCCATGTGATTTTGCACATGTGAATTTCATGTGGTTTTTCTGTAAGGGTATACCCACTTATCTTTCAGTCTGCATTGAGTATAATGTAATGATGCATTTTAGTGGATGATCTCTGCTCAATCAAGAATGGATCAGATGACACAGTTGATTCTCAGACATTATTTAATGGAGCTCGGTTCATTCCATGAACACACAGAATGTAGGACAGAGAATGACAGAGAAAGGAATGAGCCTCTGTTAACATGTGTTTCACATCATGAGGGGCCCATCTCTGTCTGCCTGCTTGCAACCTGAGACCTTCATAACAAACTGACCTCACTCGAAAGTGAGTGATGGGGGCGCGCACACACACACACACACACACACACACACACACACACACACACACACACACACACACACACACACACACACACACACACTAGCCAAAAATGGGGAGTGGCAATGGCTGTGACCCACCATTGTACTTTGTACGAAAAAGTTGAATGGCCATCTCTGTATGTACGCCATTGAGATATAATATGAATGGAGGGAGTGTCCCTATCTCCTCCCTGTATGTTCTTTTGAAGCCAAAATCCTGCCAGATCACTGAACCAGAGTCTGCGCAGTAGCGCCTTTGATTGAGAACCTGTGAGAGCTCCACGTCCCTCTGAACTTTCTTATGTAGAGCTGCTGTTTCTAGAATGCGCACAGTGCGTTGTGTATTTATATACAGTATAGCTCTGTAAATATTACACTTTAAGTTGTAATATTTTTTGTCTCGCCAAAAGTAACCAGGAAGATTCCCACTATGAGATCAGTTTATCAAAATGACGCCTGTACGAAAATCTGATTTTGGTTGTCGGAGATTTTAGACCTCGGCAGCTGACTGCTGCCGAGTGCTCTCAGCGCTCTCAGCCCGGGCCGGAAGTGGAGGCAGGCCACTCACTCACCTTCAGCCTCACTGGGGGGATTGCTGTGTTGACTAAGCTAGCCTAATGTTTCCGTGGCATTTTGATTAATTTTATGATTACATTTCTTTTGGCGCAAATGTTGGTTTAACATATCTAACCGTGAGGCTACGTTGTTGTACCGCCCCGGTACAGTGTGTGGGCAGCCCAACCTAACGTTAGCCCATAGCCTTGTACCAAGACGCTGATTACATTACACTGCAATGTAATGCAGTGTAATGTAATCAGCGTCTTGGTACAAGGCTAGTTAGCCCAGTGAGTGCGTGAGCCAGGCTGCCTGGTCTATTGCCTGGTATATCGTTACTAAGAGAGGAGCTTGTGAAGAACGAACATCCCCACAGTCAAAGCATTTCCCCCAGATATGCATATAAAAAAGTTTGTTGCTTTAATAGCCTACAAAAAATACAACGTCTGTTTGTATGTCATGCTAACCCGTTAGCGATGAGCTAATGGTGGTTGTGTACTACTAGGCCTCATCTCATCTTATACCCGGGACGGGAGTTAACGTTATAAAACACATTTCCTGTCAGTTGGACAACCTGGTCAGTTCTGAAAATATGTGTCTATTATTGTGTTATTCCAGCTATCGTTGTCGGTTGTTAAGTTATAGTAATATGAAAAACAGTCGACTAGCGCAAGCAGCTAATGCTAGCCTGCATGTTAAAACCATTGTGTAGCGTACTTATAACGTAGCTGGAGTAACTCATAAAACACATATTTTCTGAACTTACTTCAGTCCCCAACCAACGTTAATTCCTCGCGCACAAAACATTTGTTTTCATTCCTCAAAACAATGTTCTTTTTATTGGGGTCCATTGATGTCTGGTAGCCAACACAGCCAACATGAGCCACCCGACTTCCCGGGAGCGTTAGATAACATGAAGCCGTGTGTGTTGTCTATGACGATAGATCTATGATGTGCAGAGCCTGTCCAGCCAATGACGGCTTGAGACTGGCTGCCACAGCTGTCAATCATCCATTTTTATCCCTTTTTATATGTCAAATAACTACTTAAAAACAAACTGATCAGAAAAATGACCACTTGCACAGGCATTAGCATGATAATGACTATCTAAAATGATACAAACCACCTTTGGAAAAAAATTATCTGACGTATACTGTGATTATTTCGGTTGTGATTTTCCCATCCACTAACATGGGGAGGCGGGCCTTGTGACCTAATACTGGATTCAGCCATCAGGGCGGCGATCTAACATGCAGCGGCTTCACTAAACGGGAGGTGAAATGGCGTCCATCTTATATAGGTCGATGATGTATGCAGGCGTACACACTGGCTGAGTTTTATTTATAAAACTCTCCTTGGGCTTGTCCCGTCTTATTGACGGACATATCTGTCCAGAAGCCACAGCCACTATGGCCTACGTTCACAGGATTATTTCCAGTTGACTGCTCCGCATCCTCGCACCAAGTGGGGAGAAAGAGCTTTTAAATACGCTGCCCCCTTAGCTTGGAATACCCTTCAGAAGGATTTAAAATTGCCAGAATTGGTCTCCCTTGCTGAGTTTGGCGGGACATGGAACGTGAGACCATTGGTCAATGTCTTTGCAACTAGATTTGTAGAATCACATTTTATATTATTGTATTGCTGTATTGTTGTATGTATGTTTCTATGTACTGTTGACATGTTCTGCTGCCTTCTTGGCCAGGTCACCTTTGTGAAAGAGATCATTGATCTCAATGGGTTTTTAACCTGTTTTTTTCCCCCATATTTTATTTTAGATTTTTCATAAATAAAGGATAAAAATAAAAGAAAAAAAAGCTTAACTTCCCCACACGTTCCATCACATAACACAACAAAACTTTGTGGAAAGTTCATGATGAGCCAAGGAAGAACTGATTAACTTTCCTCACCCACTGACCAGAATGGGGCGTGGTGAAGGGCGTGGTCATAGGCACCTAACTTCCAAACGGAATCAAGTAACTCCACAAAACTTTGTAGAAAAGTTGGCAGAGGTTTGCACTCTACCAAGTCCAGAGTCTTCTAGTTTTTTTATGAATTATATGAGACTGTCTGTTGGACAGCGTCCATTCACATTAATGAAACCTTAATATTTCTTCAGTAGGTTTTAGTCTTCAGAGAACTGCTATTATTGTTGTTGTTGTTATTGTGGGTGTTCACCCTGTCTTACCGTCTGTCTCTGTTTGATGATGTCAGAGTTGTTTGGCGGGAAGAGAGACACCTGGCAGAGGAGGAGAGGAACATTGTCAAGATGAATCCTTCAGAAGTGGTGAGAAAAAAAAACACTGTTGCATCACTGATGTTGCAACACACACACACACACACACACAGTATCTCTGTCCTGATTCTTTCTTTATATCTTTCTTTATAGAAACAGAGGGACACCAGTGGACCCAGACGTAACCGTTGTGATCAGTGTGACAAAACATTCACAAGACTTCAGAACTTAAAGCGTCATCAGAGAGTTCACTCGGGAGAGAAGCCTTACTCCTGTCAGGAGTGTGGGAGCAGCTTCAGTCAGTTAGGTCACCTAAAAAAACACCAACACATTCACACTGGAGCTAAACCCTACAGCTGTGACCAATGTGGGAGCAGGTTCAGTGAGTTAGGTAGCCTAAAAACACACCAACGCATTCACACTGGAGTTAAACCCTACAGCTGTGACCAATGTGGGAGCAGGTTCAGTGAGTTAGGTAACCTAAAAACACACCAACGCATTCACACTGGAGCTAAACCCTACAGCTGTGACCAATGTGTGAGCAGGTTCAGTCGGTTAGAGAGCCTAAAAAAACACCAACGCATTCACACTGGAGTTAAACCCTACAGCTGTGACCAATGTGGGAGCAGGTTCAGTCGGTTAGAGAGCCTAAAAACACACCAACGCATTCACACTGGAGTTAAACCCTACAGCTGTGACCAATGTGGGAGCAGGTTCAGTCAGTTAGGTAGCCTAGAAAGACACAAACATATTCACACTGGAGTTAAACCCTACAGCTGTGACCAATGTGGGAACAGGTTCAGTCGGTTAGAGAGCCTAAAAAAACACCAACACATTCACACTGGAGCTAAACCCTACAGCTGTGACCAATGTGGGAGCAGCTTCAGTGAGTTAGGTAACCTAAAAACACACCAACGCATTCACACTGGAGTTAAACCCTACAGCTGTGACCAATGTGGGAGCAGGTTCAGTCAGTTAGGTAACCTAAAAACACACCAACATATTCACACTGGAGCTAAACCCTACAGCTGTGACCAATGTGGGAGCAGCTTCAGTGAGTTAGGTAACCTAAAAACACACCAACGCATTCACACTGGAGTTAAACCCTACAGCTGTGACCAATGTGGGAGCAGGTTCAGTCTGTTAGCTCAACTAAAAACACACCAACACATTCACACTGGAGTTAAACCCTACAGCTGTGATCAATGTGGGAGCAGCTTCAGTCAGTTAGGTCACCTAAAAAGACACCAACGCATTCACAATGGATTTAAACCCTACAGCTGTGACCAATGTGGGAGCAGGTTCAGTAGGTTAGCTGGCCTAAAAACACACAAACGCATTCACACTGGAGCTAAACCCTTCTACTCTGTACGCTGTAAGAAAATGTGCAGACACTCAAATACTGTGAAGAAACACCGCTGCATCTAACACTGCTGAAGAGCGCCTCCACTGTCTGCAGCGGGAACCAGCTTCTCTCTGTACAAGAGGACTGAACGATACTGACAAAAAAAGAAAAAAAATCTAATTGTGATTATTATTGTGACTTTTTTTTTCTTGAAATAAATCTTTGTTTTCAGTGTGCAGGATTTATTGAGTTAAATGTTTTAATATTTTGTTCCCGTTTGGATTAAACTCTCTCAAGAAATGTATTCCTGCCTCTGATTTGGAAATTGCAGTTCATGTTGCAATTTCATTTTATTTTCTAATAATTGTTCTGTTCATCTCTACCGTCCAAACAAACATGTAAGCAAATAAAAGTTCAGTGACAGCAAAGTCTGAATTATGCAGAATGATGTTGATTTCTCAGCCATAAATCTTGACATTGGATTGTTAGAATGTAAACAACAATGTAAAAATGCATTGCAAAGGTGATAATATAGTTTGGATGGAGAGCTTGTGAAACTGTGATGGTCAAGTGTCTCTTTGTGATTAAACACATGTTACTGTACATGAGTTATCAAAAGGAGATCACATAGAATAGCCTAAATGTGTGTGATTTTGTTAAAGAGATATTTCAGAGATGCTGTAGTGCTGTAGTGAATTTGACTGTTTTTTCCCACTAGAGTCAGAAACAAATAAATGCCTTCAGACAAACAGACATCTTTATAGTCTGAAGCGTCTCAATTGTTGAGATCAAATAATTGTGTGTGTGTGTGGGGGGGGGGGGGCTTTGTTTGAGGGGTGGGGGTGGGGGGCTCAGACTTTGAAAACCCCTGCCATGGACGGAGTGTGAAATCTACAATAGAGATCAGTGTGATCAACCAAATTATGGTGTTTTATTTTGAGATATTCATTACATGATAAATCCTTTATTATATTTATTGTAAGTAAGTAAATATTCATATAGCACATTTCAAGAGCAGATGTCACAAAGTGCTTTACAGAGGAAAAAGCATAAAACACAAACAAAACAATAACAACAGATGTAAAATACAACTATTACACAAAGGCAAGTCCAGTATAGTGCAGGGTATACACACGTACAGTAGGAGTATACCCACTTATCTTTCAGTCTGCATTGAGTATAATGTAATGATGTGTTTTAGTGGATGATCTCTGCTCAATCAAGAATGGATCAGATGACACAGTTGATTCTCAGACATTATTTAATGGAGCTCGGTTCATTCCATGAACACACAGAATGTAGGACAGAGAATGACAGAGAAAGGGAGGGACCTGAGACCGTCATAACAAACTTACTTCACTCTCTAAGGTGAGTTTAGTTGGGGGCCAGACAGCATGGTAGGAATAGGAATATTAAGATTAGTTGTAAAATAAGATCAATTTAATCATGAACAACGGAGTATACCCACTTCTAAATCTAGTGTTGGAGATCTCAAGACCACATTTTGATGGTCTCGTCTCGGACTCGCCCTCCCTCGGTCTTGGTCTTGACTCGGTCTCGGACAAGCCGGACCCAGGATTTTATTTCAAGACCAGTCAAGACCACACTAACCCAAAAACCAAATGTGTGCAGGATCATGCTTGTGCGTACTAACCCCTCAAAGGCCCATTCTGATCCAACCTGTTTTCCATTGTGTGAAATTATTTTCTATTGCAGACCAACAGGTTTACATTTCAAATAAATGTTTGTTTCAACATAATCACTATCCACCTTATTTCTACATTAGCTGCCATGATGCCTGGTGGGTGCTTCTTCCGCTTCCGGTTTAATAGACTGTTTTAACTTTTACTGTTTTAACTTGACAAAAAAAACGTCTATGAGGATTTTACAGCAGAGCCATTCTGCTCTACAGCCGTGTCGTTTGGGTGCTGGGATAACGTAATGCATTGTGGGTTACATGGCAGTACAACGCCACTGAATGACCAAATTGATTGAACTTTTAACCATTTTCAGTAACACTGTTTCCATACGGACCCCCAGCGTTGGTTAGTTGTTTATAACGTGACTATATTTATAACTTTTATAACGTACTCCAGTTTCCGGTTTATAATTCGGGTCTGCAGCCGAGTATAACAAAGGAAATGGCAAGCTGCAACAATAAGTCACGTTAAACCGGACCTTGTACCCACAATTATTTTTTACAGTGGGGCATTCAAAAATAAGGTGGATAGGCTAATGCGTAGGTTAATTAACAGATAGACTATGTAGAATGGTTGATATGTAACATTTTGGTTCACAAATGTTTACAGAAACGTGTGTGGTGTAACAATATGTATATTCCTACCAGAGATGCTGACAAGTCATTTTTTTTGCTAATCGAATTGGTTACAAGTCCAAGTCAGGTTTCAAGTCTCTTACGGACGAGCGTTCTGTATTGGATCACTAGATCCTTTATCTATTAGCATACAGTATCAGCATTGATTAGTTGACACTTGACATTATTATTAGTAGACCTTTCCTTTATGTTAATACACACACAAATAAAGATTGTTCACAACTCTCAAATCTCCAAGTCCAAGTCTCAAGTCTTTGAGGACAAGTCTCAAGTCACTGTGTGTGCGACTCAAGTCCAAGTCTCAAGTCCACGTCCCCAGCCTTTAGGTACTAGGTAATAGGCATTGCGACTCAAATGAATCTTTCACTGCTGAACAGTACAAGTCTTCTACAAGCATATCATGGTCAACTAAAACGGAGAGGAAAAAGATGAAAGGTGTTAAAAAATAAACATTGTTGTCAATTGAAATAAAAACGTAAACTAGACTTAGTCCAGGTCCTTATGTATTTTCGTTCAAAATTTTTGGAGAGTTTGTAAACTATACATTTTTGGAAAGCTTAGAGTGTGACGAAACCCAAAACCAATGTTGCCATTTTTTTTCAAAGTCACTATGGTGGCCATCTTGGCCTTTCAAAATGGCGACCACCAAAATTAAACACCTGCACTGGAAATCCCTATATGACCCAGCAATGTAGTTTCCTATGAGCTTTTATGAATGGAATGTCATCTATAGGCCTAGTGGATGAAATTGAACTTGGTTGCTAAGAGTTGCATGTTGAGAAATTTGAGTAATTCGCATAATGAGCCAATTAATTGCCGAAAACTGGAAAATGGCTATAACGTTGCTTCCAGTTAACTTAGAAAGATGATCTAAGAGTCTAACTCCATGTTTGTTATGTGCAGGAATCCATCTATTACCATCCATTACCAGTCATGCAACCTTTCCTAATTACCATAATTAGTATAAATTTGGTTAAAAAAAGGTAACAATCAGGAAATCTTCTGTTTTGGGCAACTTAGAACGATTATCTTAGAGTCTAAGTCTATGTTTTGATGTCTAGAAATTAATGTCTTGCCATAACTAAATCATGCAACCTTTGTTCATTAGCATAATTAGCATAAATTATATGATTAGGCTGAAATGGACATCTATATTTTGGCTTTAGTCAATTCCATTTTGGATTTTAAAAACGACAAATGTTCAAAACACTTTAAGGAAAAAGGGAAGGAAAATCAATTGGATATAATATAAAGTAAATATATTTATAATTTGAATTCAAGCATCCATAACAAATGGATTGTAACAAAGATGTCTGTACATCAAGGCATATTGAAATTCATCATTTGCAATTATAACTAACTTCTGTTAGTTAAAAACCCATCTAATTCAAGATCTTCAGCATCACTGCCATCTGAATCCCGGTTTTCAGATCTTGAGTCCTCATCGTTCTCACATTGTGTACTGCAAAGGCAAAGGTCAGTGCATTGTAAGTTTCTCTTCTTACAGGAGCATCTTTGTGTTGAACAATCTCCTTTGCAGCGGCATCTCACCATTTCAATGTTGGACTCAGGAGATGGTAGTACATCAGTGGTAGTGGGTCTTAACTGGCCTTTATCAGCCTTGAAGTAGCCATTTTTGAGAGGATTTAAAGGTACTTGCTGCTCAACGCTTGCCTGTCCCCAAACATGAGCTTGCACATGTACCCTATCAATGTGCTTTTTCAAGGCACCCTCTGTAGGTGGTAGCCTTTAACTCTCTGCCATATACTTGCAGAACATGTGCCAATGCAGCTCTGGAATGTTTCTTAATGTTTCTTCCTTTTGGGCAGTAGGCAGCACACACAAACCTAGCCAAGCATTTCTGTTGTTCCTCCGTTACTCTTACCTTTTATTCCATAAAAGTTAACCTTTCGAACCACCCAGGTGACGTGACGGTGACGTGGAACACCGCAGCCGCTCCTGAAGGCATCACCTAGCCGAACCCTGTCTGTGATTGGATGCGACCGTCAGCCATTTTGTAGCGGCCCGCCAGACAGGGAACCCCACTCCAAGCATTCAACATTGAGCCAAGTATATACCCGGACAGCAAGGCTGGATAGTGAGAGCTCTCGCTTTCACTCGTAAAACCTGGGTTGTTGCACAACCCCTACGTTTTACTTCGCTTGAGCTCGAGCTCTCCCTAATGCTACCTACAACCGTCCTTGCTGCAACGAAGCACCGCGGTGCGACCTTCGGACGAAAAAGGGCCGTCATGGCATAGCGCACGGGAAGAAGATAAGACGGTGTGAGCGAACGTTGTGCCTACCACGTCCAAGCTATAATACCTCACGAAGGTGTCGTGGGTTGACCATGATGCCGCAGCACACATGTCCTCTACCGATACACCGCGCAATCGCGCCCAAGATGAAGCAACACCCCGCATAGAGTGAGCTTTAATGCCCTCCGGTGGAATCTTCCCAACGGCAGAGTAGGTTAGTGGCCTCAACTATCCAATGCGACAAGCGCTTCTTGGACAGAGGCTTACCTAAAGCCTGAGCTCCATGGCATACCAAGAGCTGGTTAGAAGTGCGCAATGTGCGCGTCATATTCACATAGGCTAGAAGCGCCCGTACGGGGCAAAGCGCCTGGAGTGTCCTCTCCTCCATTGGATCCGAGTAAGCAGGGTTAAACGCTACCAGATCTATGGTCATAGACCTGAACCCGGCCCTAATGTTCTTGGGCTGGTAAGCGGGGTTGGGGCGAAGCGTGACCCTGCGCTCATCATCAGAGAACACCATGCATGACTGTTGCACCGACAGGGCAATCAAGTCACCAACTCTTGCCGGAAGACAAAGCTAGCAGCAATGCCGTCTTCAGCGAAAGGTGTTTCAGACTGATTGTGTCAATCGGTTCGAAGAGAGGGCCCGAGAGACCCTCCAACACCATAACCAAGTCCCATTTAGGGAAGACGCTCCTCGTATGGGGGCGAAGCTTGCGGACGCCCTTCATAAAGCGAGAAACCAAAGACAGGCTTCCCACTGTCTTGCCCTCAGTCTCCATGTGGCAGGCAGAGATTGCGGCCAAGTATACTTTGACGGACTGTGGCGACTGGCCCGCTACGTACAGGCCTTGGAGGAAGCAGAGAATGCACTGTATGCCATAATACACTGGATCCAGGTCCTTTTCCGCACACCAGCGCGCGAAGGACTGCCACTTGTGAGTATACTGTGCACGAGTGGAGCTAGCTCTAGCGCTCTGTATGGTCTGTACCACGTTCATCGGTAGGCCCTGGGCTAACAACCATTCCCCTTCAGGAACCAAGCTGCCAACTTCCACTTGTGTGGGGAAGGGTGCAGAATCTCCCCGCCCGCCTGCGACAGTAGGTCCACTCGACGTGGCAACAGCCACGGAGCCTCCTGTGCCAGAGCAATCAGGTCCGCGAACCAGATCTGCGACGGCCAATGTGGGGCTACCAGAATGAGCTGCAGGCCCTGCTGCCTCACCCTGGCTAGCACCTGTGGGATCAGGGGGATTGGGGGGAATGCGTAGAGGGCGTCCCCCGGCCAGACGTGCGGCAGTGGCCCAATGGTGGGTCGTCCCCGAGGACAGAGAACCACTGGGGGCAATGGTGTGCGTGCCGCGATGCGAAGAGATCGACGCCGGCTCGACCGAACTTGGCCCAAATTTGTTCCACCACCTGTGGGTGGAGAACCCATTCCGATTTGTGCAGGTTGCCCCGCGACAACAAGTCTGCGCCCAGGTTGAGGTGGCCCCGAATGTGGGCCGCCGACAGGGATAGCAGGTGAACACGAGCCCACTCGTGGATGTCTCTCGCTAGTTCGTTCAAGGCCTGCGACCGGACACCGCCCTGTCGATTGATATACGCCACCGTGGCAGTCTTGTCCAAGCGTATCAGTATATGGTGACCCAATATCAAAGAAAGATCATCATTCTAAGATGACTAAAAGTGAAAGATCTAGCCATTTCCTAATTGTGACCTAATTTTTACATACCTTATGCAAATCATGCCAATTAGGAAATGTTGCATGTCTGCACTATGGTAATAGATGCATTTCTGGACATGACAAACATGGACTTGGACTCTTAGATCGCCTTTCTAGGTTGACTTGAAGCAAAATTTTAGCGATTTGGCGATTAATTAGCTCATTATGCTAATTACTCAAATTGCTCAAGATGCAACTTTTAGAAACCACTTTTAATTTCATCCACTAGGCCTATAGATGACATTTCAGTCATAAAAGATTATAGGAAATAACATTGCTGGGCCATATAGGGGTTTCCAGTGCAGGCGTTTAATTTTGGTGGTCGCCATTTTGAAAGGCCAAGATGGCGACCATAGAGACTTTGAAAAAAATGGCAACATTGGTTTCGGGTTTCGTCACACTCTAAGCTTTCCAAAAATGTATAGTTTACAAACTCTCCCAAAATTTTGAACGAAGGTTGAAATCAGAACATTGGGAACCTGACTAACTGTGAAAATAATAAAATACGGAACAGCGGAGGCCTAGCCGTCTGTACGTCACAGAGGCAGGGCCGTTTCTAGGGAGTGGCCTGAAATTTGATTGGCCACCCCAAAATCCTGAGGGTGCTGGAATCTGCCGCCGATATGATTGTCTTCCAGAGGCTGTAGTGGGCTCATTGTTAAAGCTACAGAGGATTCTGTTACTATGCTGGTTAGAAAGGGGGCAAAATAATGCTCCAAATTTAGGCTACATTTTGGCAAGGCAAAACCTGTCTACATCTTCCAGAAATGCCACACTCAGTGCCACACTTGCTTGAGTCTGTGGCCCACCTGGGCCACCCCATTCAAAATGGCCTGGACACGCCCCTGCACAGAGGAGAAGCCTGGTCAAAACAGAAAGGGAAACACGGGGCAAATAACCAGCGATGATAGTGGGGGGATGTCCGGGATGCCCCGCCTTTAGCCGTGACATCCGCTCGTAGAAGAGACAGTCTGGCTGGAGAGATTATAGGCGGAGACAGGAAGAAGGCTGGGGGCAGACAGGAAGCAGGCCGGGTGGAGACAGGAAGCAGGCCGGGTAGAGGCAGGAAGCAGGCCGGGTGGAGACAGGAAGCAGGCCGGGTGGAGGCAGGAAGCAGGCCGGGTGGAGGCAGGAAGCAGGCCGGGTGGAGACAGGAAGCAGGCCGATGGGAGACCGGAAGCAGGCCGGGTGGAGGCAGGAAGTAGGCCGGGTGGAGGCAGGAAGTAGGCTGGGCGCAGACAGGAAGCAGGCCAGGTGGAGACAGTTAGCAGGCTGGGCGCAGACAGGAAGCAGGCCAGGTGGAGACAGGAAGCAGGCTGGGCACAGACAGGAAGCAGGCTGGGCACAGACAGGAAGCAGGCCAGGTGGAGACAGTTAGCAGGCTGGGCGCAGACAGGAAGCAGGCCAGGTGGAGACAGGAAGCAGGCTGGGCACAGACAGGAAGCAGGCCAAGTGGAGACAGGAAGCAGGCTGGGCGCAGACAGGAAGCAGGCCAGGTGGAGACAGTTAGCAGGCTGGGCGCAGACAGGAAGCAGGCCAGGTGGAGACAGGAAGCAGGCTGGGCACAGACAGGAAGCAGGCTGGGCACAGACAGGAAGCAGGCCAGGTGGAGACAGGAAGCAGGCTGGGTACAGACAGGAAGCAGGCTGGGCACAGACAGGAAGCAGGCTGGGCACAGACAGGAAGCAGGCCAAGTGGAGACAGGAAGCAGGCTGGGCGCAGACAGGAAGCAGGCTGGGCGCAGACAGGAAGCAGGCTGGGCACAGACAGGAAGCAGGCTGGGCGCAGACAGGAAGCAGGCTGGGCACAGACAGGAAGCAGGCTGGGCACAGACAGGAAGCAGGCTGGGCACAGACAGGAAGCAGGCCAGGTGGAGACAGGAAGCAGGCTGGGCACAGACAGGAAGCAGGCCAAGTGGAGACAGGAAGCAGGCTGGGCACAGACAGGAAGCAGGCCAGGTGGAGACAGGAAGCAGGCTGGGCACAGACAGGAAGCAGGCCAAGTGGAGACAGGAAGCAGGCTGGGCACAGACAGGAAGCAGGCCAGGTGGAGACAGGAAGCAGGCTGGGCGCAGACAGGAAGCAGGCCAGGTGGAGACAGGAAGCAGGCTGGGCGCAGACAGGAAGCAGGCCAGGTGGAGGCAGGAAGCAGGCTGGGCGCAGACAGGAAGCAGGCCGGGTGGAGGCAGGAAGATTGAGCGTGTGTAAATTCCCCCCGGGCGTTGCTGCGTCCTCAGATCAACAGTCTGATGAAACACGGTGTCAGTCTCAGGGTCCAACATCAATATTTGATGGGCGTTCGTGCTGCTGCACGAGGCGCCAGACAACAGGGAAATATCCCCCACTCCGGTCGCTGTTTGACCCGGTTCTTTTGAATAACACAGCGGCAGGAGAAAGAGCATGAAGGGAAGTGCAGCTCCACTCTGAATAACAATCTGAAAACAGTGTTTTAGTCTAATGAGGAAAAACCACACAGAGCTAAAGGTCGGGAAAATACGTGTATGTTAAATATCAACCAGCGTCACAAACAGCCGGTGGATATTCAGTCAGTCTGTGTGTGTGTGTGTGTATAGGTGTGTGTGTGTGTGTGTGTGTATATAGGTGTGTGTGTGTGTGTGTGTGTGTGTGTGTGTGTGTGTGTGTGTGTGTGTGTGTGTGTGTGCGCGTGTGTGCGTGCGTGCGTGCGTGTGTGTGTGCGTGCGCGTGTGTGCGTGCGTGTGTGCGTGTATGTGTGTGTGCAGAGGAAAGGAGAGGCATGTTTTGCATTAACCAGCATGTCGCGGGGTCAGCTCACGGTGGGTTTAGTAATCCAGCAGTTCAATAACACACACACAGAGAGAGAGAGAGAGAGAGAGAGAGAGAGAGAGCCCGGAGGTCGAGGACCAGCCGGGGGAAGTGTTGCTTCACTGGGATCACTGGAACAGCAAAACATATTGACATGTTGGTAATCCACTCATTGATTAAGACATCTGTAAAGTCAATGGGGAGAGACTAGGCTGAATGTTCAATGAATGAATTTGTATTGAATGAAAGAGAAATAAAGACAGAGATAGCAGTTAGTGGTGAGATAAAGACAGAGATAGCAGTTAGTGGTGAGGAGATAGTGTATTGAATGAAAGAGAAATAAAGACAGAGATAGCAGTTAGTGGTGAGGAGATAGTGGGGAAACAAAGCCTTTAATTGTCGGGGTGTCACGCAGACCGCTGAGTGAGCGGAGGAGTGAGAAAACAGGAAGTCAAAGTGTGAAGTGCCTCCTGTCTCCCAGGCTCTCCTTCAGACGCACAGAGGTTATATATAGAAGCAAGGTGAGATCAGACGCACGCCGCGTCACACACACAAACCAAACCAGACGGGAGCTGAATGAAAACCACAGAAGAAGAGACTCTGACACTCTGACGAAGCGTCCGTGCGTGGTGTATCTGAATCCTACAGCACATGGAGCGGGCAGGCTGGCTGTTCAGGCCGTGGGCAGGACAGCCCGGGCGGGGGTGACCGCGGTGACCCGCGTTTCTCGTTCTGTTTAGGCAAATAAACAAACTTGGTTAAGGTGATGGTTAGTGTGGTGTATGAAGAATATGCTATTGTTGGTAATGATACAAGATGGTATCAGGGACTCCATTTCCCATGAGCCTCAGCTTCAGGTAGAGTCACGCCTCTACGGGGTTTCCCCTTCCTTCAGACAGAGCCACTACAGCTACCCTGCACATGTACTGTATATGACGAGCATGTCAATAAACCCGAGTCTAACATAAAGCATACGTCTGTCTCCGGCTGTCCTGCTTATTCCAAGACGTCCACGCAAGGACATAACAACTGGCGACGAGGTGTGGATTCGTTTACCACGATATTTTTTTTTCTGGAAGCGGAGAGATGTTTCAGACCGGGGGAAAAGAGGCTACGCTAACAACAACTAGCTAACGGAAGCTAGCAGCGGAGTCGTCAAAACATAGAGGCTACGCTAACAACAACTAGCTAACGGAAGCTAGCAGCGGAGTCGTCAAAAACATGGCAGTTTTCAGCAGTGAGTCGGGTTTGTGTTTCAATGAGGCTAACGAAAGTTTCAACACATACGTGGAACGTTTTGCACAGTTTATAGAAGCCAACGGAATTGAAGATGAAAAACAACGGGCTGTTTTCCTATCCGTGGTGGGTGCAAAGACTTTCTCGTTACTAACTGACTTGGTAGCACCGAAGAAGCCGTCTGAAACCCCATTAGCGGACATTTTAAAAGCATTGAGTGACTTTTATGTGCCCAAAAAGAATGTCCTAAGTGAACGTTATAGTTTCCGTGCACGCAAGCAACAAAGTGGAGAGTCGCTAGCAGAATATGTAGCCGCGCTAAGAGGGCTGTCAGCCACGTGCGAGTTTGGCGCAACGCTAGAAGAACAACTACGGGATCAGCTAGTATATGGTATTAGTAGCAAGGAGCTACGCACTAAGCTGTTAAGTGCTGCGTATGGAGAACAGTTGAAGTGGGCGAAAATGATGGACATTGTGAATAATTTCGAGTGCACAACCACAAGTTTGAGAACGTTCCAGCAGACGCCGCTGAGAACAGACAACGTGAGTGGATATAAACCTGCAGGTGCACGTGGGACCGGCGACAAGGCACAAGGCAAGAAGAAGAGTCCGTTCGGGAGAGAGACTCCATGCTACAGATGCCTGGGCGAGGGACATCCGGCTGCATCATGCAGGTACAAAGACTTCCAGTGCAGAGCATGCAACAAGAAAGGACATCTCGAGCGAGCGTGCAGGAATGCGACAGCGAGGGAGACCGCCAGTCGGGAAGGCGGCTACAGCAGACCGCGGGCATTCAAGAGAGGCAACGCGACAGAGAGAGAGACCCGCTACGTGGCGGGAGAACCAGCCAACGGGGGACTAAGTGCAACAGAGTCGAGGCACCAGTCAGAGCTGGATGAAGAGACTGAACGGTACCCAGAGGTGCCGGGACAGCCTCCAGGAGAGACTGAACAGTACCCGGACTACATAGAAGATCTACCCATCAACGTACACCGTCGGTCTGCACCCACGATCACTCCAGGGACTGAGAAAGACTTTGGGCTGTTTGTAGTAAGAGGTGACAGTGAGTATGTGAAGCCATACAATGTAATGGTAAAATGCAATGGTGTCAAAATTAAGATGGAAGTAGATACTGGGGCAGCCATGAGTATAATCTCAGGGAAACTGTACAAACAGAGATTTGGTAAATATAAATTGCAGCCTTGTGAGATTAACTTGAAAACTTTCTCTTCAGAGCCTATTCCACTGTTGGGACAATTCCAAGTGAAAGTACAGTGTGGGAAACAAACTGAAAAGCTGACATTGTTAGTGACAGAGGAAAAAGGTCCAGCACTGATGGGTAGGAACTGGCTTAGGTACTTACGGCTAGACTGGTCTAGAGTGAATTATGTACCAATAACACATCCACTGAATGAGATGTATGAGAAATACCCAGAGGTGTTTGATGACAACAGAGGGGTTATCTCAGGGGTGAAAGCAAAAATTCAAGTGGTTAAAGGTGCAGTCCCCAAATTTTGCAAAGCTAGATCTGTACCGTATGCTTTGACTGCAGCGGTTGAGCAGCAGCTCACAAAGCTAGAAGAGGAGGGGGTGTTGACACCAGTGGAGTACAGCGAGTGGGCGGCGCCCATCGTCTGCATCCCAAAAACAAATGGAGAAGTGAGGATGTGTGGGGATTATAAGGTCTCCGTAAACCCATGGTTAGAGATAGACAAATACCCCCTACCAAAGACACAAGACTTGTTTGCTAAATTAGCAGGTGGCAAGTACTTTACTAAGTTAGACCTAACACAAGCCTACCAACAGGTTGAGTTAGATGAGGAATCTAAACAGTACCTTACCATAAATACGCAAAAAGGTCTCTACCGATGTAACAGGTTGCCATATGGAGTAGCAAGTGCACCGGCAATATTCCAACGTATTATGGACCAGGCATTACAAGGTCTGCCAAGTGTTGTTTGTTATCTTGATGACATTTTGATCACAGGAGAAAATGAGAGCCGGCATTGGGAAAATGTGGAACGGGTCTTACAACGACTGCGAGACAGAGGTATTAAGGTAAACAAAGAAAAATGTGTTTTTGGCCGCTCAAATGTAAAATATTTGGGACACAAAATTGATGGGGAGGGGTTACACCCACTACTGGAAAAAGTAGAAGCAATAGCAAGTGCCCCCCAGCCAGAGAACGTGACACAGCTTAGAGCGTTCTTATCTTTACTGACATACTATGGTAAATTTATAGAGGACTTGTCTACCATCATTAAACCTATGACAGTGCTATTGCAGAAAGATAGCCCATGGGATTGGTCTCTCAGTTGCCAAGCAGCTTTTGAGAATGCAAGGAAGCAGTTGTCATCCTCAACTGTTCTTACTCATTTTGATCCTCAGTTACCTATCATATTAGCGTGTGATGCTAGCGCATATGGGTTAGGAGCAGTGATCTCACACGAAATGCCAGACGGTAGCGAAAGGCCGATAGCGTATGCATCGCGCACCCTGAGCAAGACTGAAATAAACTACTCCCAAATTGAAAAGGAGGCGCTAGGTATCATATTTGGCGTACAGAAATTTAGAGATTACCTGTATGGAAGGAAATTCATATTGGTTACTGATCACAAGCCACTAGTAAAGATTCTAGGACCAAAGACAGGGGTGCCAGCGTTAGCCGCTGCTCGCCTACAGAGATGGGCACTTCTGCTTGCAGCCTATCAGTACGACATTGTTTACAAGCCGTCGTTAGAACATGCAAACGCAGACTGTTTATCCAGGTTGCCCTTAAAGGGGGAAGCACCACAGAGCAACCCTGAGTATAGAGTGTCATGGTTGGAAGCCATGCCGGTTTCAGCCAAAGAGGTAAAGAAAGAGACAGAGGAGGACAGGGTGCTTACCAAAGTTAGGCATTTCACACAAAATGGTTGGCCTAATCATGTCTCAGATGAAGTGTTAAAACCATACTGGAACAGACGTGACGAGCTCACAGTAGAAGCAGATTGTGTGTGTTGGGGGTTACGTGTAGTGATACCTACAACACTGAGACCTAAAATGTTAAAAGAACTACACGAAGAGCATTTGGGCATTGTAAAGTCAAAAGCAGTGGCCAGGAGTCATTTTTGGTGGCCCAGCCTAGATAAAGATATTGAACAAATGGTGAGTAGCTGTAATGAGTGCAAGGAAAATAGACACGTGCCGCACAAAGCGCCAGTACACCCCTGGAAATGGCCAGAGCAGCCATGGGAGCGAATTCACATAGATTTTGCTGAAAAAGGTAAACACCAGTTTCTGCTGGTAATTGACGCGTATTCGCGCTGGCCGGAGGTCAAGTTGATGACTAGCACCACAGCTACAGCCACTGTAGACGCGATGAGGGGCCTGTTTGCTTCATATGGGCTCCCCCAAGTGGTCGTTTCAGATAACGGACCGCAGCTAGTCTCTAGGGAGTTTGAAACATTCCTGGAAGCTAATGGGGTCAAACATATCAAATCAGCCCCATACAATCCAGCCTCTAATGGGCTTGCGGAACGGTTAGTCCAAACATTTAAAGAGTCAATGGAAAAACAGAAAGAGAATGGCTACTCAGTACGACACTGCATAGATCGATTCTTGTTTAGTTATAGGAACACACCATCCACGACAACCGGGAAGACTCCATCTGAGCTTTTCCTAAAGAGAAGTGTTAGGACTAGGTTGTCATTGGTTAAACCCAATTTCTCAGCACAGATGCGGGACAAGCAGCCTGGTGTCCAGAACCGCCTTAGGACCTTCCAGCCAGGCCAGAAGGTGTTGGTTAGGAATTTCCGGGGAGGAGATGGGAAGAAATGGAAATCAGGTGTAATAGAGCGAGTACTGGGTCCTGTGACTTACATGGTAAATGTAGGTGGTCAAACCAGCAAGAGACACATAGACCAGTTGATCACGGATAACAGAGTGGAGGTCGTCTCCAATGCGGAGCAAATTGACACAGAAGAGGTTGATGTTGCGGAATACTTGTATGTTAACCCAGAAACTCAGATTGTACCCAGTCTTGAACTGGAGGGAGGTGTACAAAATGATGATGTCATTCCACCACAGAACATCAGGCCACAGCGTGTCAGGAAGCCTCCTGATCGTTATGTTTGTACATACACATGTGATGCAGAAATGTAAGTGTGCATAAGGGATTTTTGGTTTTGTTTATATTCTATTGAAAACAAGAAGTGGTTCACAGTTTTCGGGGAGGAGTGTGGTGTATGAAGAATATGCTATTGTTGGTAATGATACAAGATGGTATCAGGGACTCCATTTCCCATGAGCCTCAGCTTCAGGTAGAGTCACGCCTCTACGGGGTTTCCCCTTCCTTCAGACAGAGCCACTACAGCTACCCTGCACATGTACTGTATATGACGAGCATGTCAATAAACCCGAGTCTAACATAAAGCATACGTCTGTCTCCGGCTGTCCTGCTTATTCCAAGACGTCCACGCAAGGACATAACAGTTAGGGTTTGGCTTAAATAATGAAAAGGTGAAATGGCCGGAAAGGTGAAATGGCCGGAAGCTGTACTTCCGGCCTGGTCAGACGTTCCTACAGACACAAATGGCCGTGTCTGCGGGTGGCAAGCCGGTGGGGTATTCATCCGTGTCGCTCCTCTGGACGGTCCGGGCGCCTGTTCGGGGGCGATGGGGGACTGAGGGGAATAGCATGATCCTTGCGTGCACGCGCTACGTCCTGTGGGTGAAACCCCTCGCTGTCAGGTGAAAAGAAGTGGCTGGCGACTGTCTCGGAGACATGTATCAGAGGATGCTCTACAACTCACAGCAGGGGGCATTGACCAGTGGCAAGCCACTCACTTCATTGCAGTGTGTGTGTGTGTGTGTGTGTGTGTGTGTGTGTGCATGAGTGTGTGTGTGTGCATGAGTGTGTGTGTGTGTGCATGAGTGTGTGTGTGTGTGTGTGTGTGTGTGTGCATGAGTGTGTGTGTGTGTGTGCATGAGTGTGTGTGTGTGTGTGTGTGTGTGTGTGTGTGTGTGTGTGTGTGTGTGTGTGTGTGTGTGTGCGTGTGCGTGTGTGTGTGCGTGTGTGTGTGCGTGAGTGTGTTCTATCTGGGGGTGTTCGTTATGTGAAGGAACAAGATAACATGCTGACAGACTAAAGACTTAATGGCTGCACTGTTAAAAGGAGAGAGAGTAAGAGAGACAGATAGAAAGAGACATAGTGCTGCTGAAAGCTTTACAAATGCTTAAAACCTCCAATAATCAGTTGTAATCAATGTCATTAATCTCATCGTCACTTAAGGTTTCCATCGGCTTCATTGGCTGAACCATGTCCGGCGCTCGTCAGCGCTCCAGGCGGTTGTTGCTGCGTCTCCCCCCGCGGGGCCCAGCCGGGTCACTGAAGAGGAGGGTTGTTGCTGCGTCTCCTCCCGCGGGGCCCAGCCGGGTCACTGAAGAGGAGCTGAGCGAGACAATCCAACCAGAACATCTGACAGGATCTCCTCTGAAAGGCAGAGTCTGGGTGCGTCGGGGGCTTACTGGGAGGACATGGCACATTTCTTCCAGCTTCTTGTATTCAGTCTTTCATATTTGTGAGGAGCAGCATGCTGCTGCAGCCCGGTGGGACCGGTGCTGCTCAGACAACAGAAGCGGGAGGCTGGCTGGTCTCCCCGGGCCCCAACATGGCCATCGATCCACGGGCCCAGAACACAAAGATCTGCCTGTCAGTTACAGTAGCCGTACCGCGCCTCTCTGCCCTCTCTCTGATGCTCTGCTGTGTGCTTGGAATAGCGCCGCGCGGCTCAGCTCTGCTGTGCTGCACACGGCACGTTCAGAGACGGCACGTTCACACACGTTGTTTATTCTTTCTTGAAAGAAAGAAAAAATCTTTGTGCAAAGACCTGAAAGAGCTATTTCACAGCTCAGAGAACACATGAGCTTTTGAACTTTTTCTTTTCTTATTTCTGCCACCAGCAAGCCTCCCACGCCTCCCCTGGGAGTCACTTCACCCCCGACGCACCCCCTCCCCCCCGCCCACCCAGCAGCACCATGGTGGAGGGCTCCCCGACGGCTCCGCCAATTAGCCCCGGCCCCCGGCCTCAGAGAAGTGGAGCGAGCCGTTGCCGGAGCGGCTCGGTGACGTCCCCAGAGTTCCCTTTAACGGGTGACCGCCAAAGACGGGTCGAGGAGAGCGGGGAGAGCCAGGATAATGGATGACCCCTTTTTGCCACCGAGGAGTTTGAATCAATTTCAGCTTCAGTGTCCCAAAGCGTCCACAGGCTGCTGTTACAGGGAGGATATGATGAGACCGTCCACAGGCTGCTGTTACAGGGAGGATATGAGACCGTCCACAGGCTGCTGTTACAGGGAGGATATGAGACCGTCCACAGGCTGCTGTTACAGGGAGGATATGAGACCGTCCACAGGCTGCTGTTACAGGGAGGATATGAGACCGTCCACAGGCTGCTGTTACAGGGAGGATATGAGACCGTCCACAGGCTGCTGTTACAGGGAGGATATGAGACCGTCCACAGGCTGCTGTTACAGGGAGGATATGAGACCGTCCACAGGCTGCTGTTACAGGGAGGATATGAGACCGTCCACAGGCTGCTGTTACAGGGAGGAGATGAGACCGTCCACAGGCTGCTGTTACAGGGAGGATATGAGACTGTCCACAGGCTGCTGTTACAGGGATGATATGAGACCGTCCACAGGCTGCTGTTACAGGGAAGATATGAGACCGTCCACAGGCTGCTGTTACAGGGAAGATATGAGACTGTCCACAGGCTGCTGTTACAGGGAAGATATGAGACCGTCCACAGGCTGCTGTTACAGGGAAGATATGAGACTGTCCACAGGCTGCTGTTACAGGGAAGATATGAGACCGTCCACAGGCTGCTGTTACAGGGAAGATATGAGACTGTCCACAGGCTGCTGTTACAGGGAAGATATGAGACCGTCCACAGGCTGCTGTTACAGGGAGGATATGAGACCGTCCACAGGCTGCTGTTACAGGGAAGATATGAGACTGTCCACAGGCTGCTGTTACAGGGAGGATATGAGACCGTCCACAGGCTGCTGTTACAGGGAGGATATGAGACCGTCCACATGTTGCTCTTACAGGGAAGATATGAGACCGTCCACAGGCTGCTGTTACAGGGAGGATATGAGACCGTCCACAGGCTGCTGTTACAGGGAGGATATGAGACCGTCCACAGGCTGCTGTTACAGGGAGGATATGAGACCATCCACAGGCTGCTGTTACAGGGAGGATATGAGACTGTCCACAGGCTGCTGTTACAGGGAGGATATGAGACTGTCCACAGGCTGCTGTTACAGGGAGGATATGAGACTGTCCACAGGCTGCTGTTACAGGGAAGATATGAGACCGTCCACAGGCTGCTGTTACAGGGAAGATATGAGACCGTCCACATGTTGCTCTTACAGGGAAGATATGAGACCGTCCACAGGCTGCTGTTACAGGGAAGATATGATGAGACTGTCCACAGGCTGCTGCTGTTACAGGGAGGATATGAGACCGTCGACAGGCTGCTGTTACAGGGAAGATATGAGACTGTCCACAGGCTGCTGCTGTTACAGGGAGGATATGAGACCCTCCACAGGCTGCTGTTACAGGGAAGATATGAGACTGTCCACAGGCTGCTGTTACAGGGAGGATATGAGACTGTCCACAGGCTGCTGTTCCAGGGAGGATATGATGAGACCGTCCACAGGTTGCTGTTACAGGGAAGATATGAGACCGTCCACAGGTTGCTGTTACAGGGAGGATATGAGACCGTCCACAGGCTGCTGTTACAGGGAGGATATGAGACCGTCCACAGGCTGCTGTTCCAGGGAGGATATGAGACCATCCACAGGCTGCTGTTACAGGGAAGATATGAGACCGTCCACAGGCTGCTGTTACAGGGAGGATATGAGACCATCAACAGGCTGCTGTTACAGGGAAGATATGAGACCGTCCACAGGCTGCTGTTACAGGGAAGATATGAGACCGTCCACAGGCTGCTGTTACAGGGAAGATATGAGGCCGTCCACAGGCTGCTGTTACAGGGAAGATATGAGACCGTCCACAGGCTGCTGTTACAGGGAGGATATGAGACCGTCCACAGGCTGCTGTTACAGGGAAGATATGAGACCGTCCACATGTTGCTGTTACAGGGAAGATATGAGACCGTCCACAGGCTGCTGTTACAGGTAAGATATGAGACCGTCCACATGTTGCTGTTACAGGGAAGATATGAGACCGTCCACAGGCTGCTGTTACAGGGAAGATATGAGACCGTCCACAGGCTGCTGTTACAGGGAAGATATGATGAGACCGTCCACAGGCTGCTGTTACAGGGAGGATATGAGACTGCCCACAGGCTGCTGTTACAGGGAGGATATGATGAGACCGTCCACAGGCTGCTGTTACAGGGAGGATATGAGACCGTCCACACTGCTGTTACAGGGAGGATATGAGACCGTCCACAGGCTGCTGTTACAGGGAAGATATGAGACGGTCCACAGGCTGCTGTTACAGGGAGGATATGAGACCGTCCACAGGCTGCTGTTACAGGGAGGATATGAGACCGTCCACAGGCTGCTGTTACAGGGAAGATATGAGACCGTCCACAGGCTGCTGTTACAGGGAAGATATGAGACCGTCCACAGGCTGCTGTAACAGGGAAGATATGAGACCGTCCACAGGCTGCTGTTACAGGGAGGATATGAGACCGTCCACAGGCTGCTGTTACAGGGAGGATATGAGACCGTCCACATGTTGCTGTTACAGGGAGGATATGAGACCGTCCACAGGCTGCTGTTACAGGGAGGATATGAGACCGTCCACAGGCTGCTGTTACAGGGAAGATATGATGAGACCGTCCACAGGCTGCTGTTACAGGGAGGATATGATGAGACCCTCCACAGGCTCCTGTTACAGGGAGGATATGATGAGACCCTCCACAGGCTCCTGTTACAGGGAGGATATGATGAGACCATCCACAGGCTGCTGTTACAGGGAGGATATGATGAGACCGTCCACAGGCTGCTGTTACAGGGAAGATATGAGACTGTCCACAGGCTGTTGTTACAGGGAAGATATGAGACCGTCCACAGGCTGCTGTTACAGGGAGGATATGAGACCGTCCACAGGCTGTTGTTACAGGGAAGATATGAGACCGTCCACAGGCTGTTGTTACAGGGAAGATATGAGACCGTCCACAGGCTGTTGTTACAGGGAGGATATGAGACCGTCCACAGGCTGCTGTTACAGGGAAGATATGAGACCGTCCACAGGC
>NC_139634.1:44263979-44275947 GCF_964638095.1 Poromitra crassiceps | reverse complement strand
CCCCTCCTCCTACCATCACCAAGCCTTACAAAGCCAAGAAGAGAGCATAGAGAGGAGCCCCCTCAGCAGCTGGTCCTGAGACTGACTCCCAACCCTCCCCAGCATCAGGACAGCCCTCAGTCTACCCGGCCCAACCAAATTATCACAAATCAAAAAGAAAACTATATTACCTATTGGAAGAATACCACAAAAACCCAAAGTAAATTAGATTGCTATTTGGCCCTAAATCGAGACTACACGGTGGCAGACTACCTGACCACTATTACTGACCCAAAAATGAGGAAGACATTGACCAGGTACAGACTCAGTGATCATAGCCTGGCAATAGAAACAGGCAGACACCGACAGACCTGGCTACCCAGAGAGGAGAGGCTGTGTTCACTCTGCTCCCAAGGAGAGGTGGAGACAGAGCTACACTTCCTGTTAAAATGTGACAAATATAAATAAATTAGAGCGTCATTCACCCCCCAAATTAACCGGATATACAAAGAATTCGAAAATGTCACAGACACATCTGCACTCCAATACCTCCTTGGAGAGAAACCCGAATGCACCGTCTTACAGTAAGCAGCCCATTATGTGTGGAGCTGCCAGCAGCTGAGGGACAGCCAGTGTGACAGGAGAGCCGTCCACATCTGGCTGAATTAGCTAGCTTAGTGATTGTTTTTATTTTATTGCTTTTACTGCTTTTTATTGCTTTGATTTAATCTTTTATTTTATCGTATTTTACTTAGGTCACAGTTTTGTGACCTATAATTAACACATTGAGTGCCAGCGACGCCAAATGGCGTCAGGAGAAATTTACCGTAGGCTGCCAGCGACGCCAAATGGCGTCAATAACTCCAAATTCATATTTTGACGGGGGGATGTCGATCTAAGCCCTCTTACATCGCCTCTTACAATATGGGAGCTATTGAATGTGTCTAACCTATTTTACAGAACCCTTAGGTGGCGACAGTGCCCTCCCGATTAGACAAAGGCCAGGCGAAAAGAGAGAAGAAGTCATGAGGAAACGGAAATCGCCATTGATATGCTTGAAGCATAACGTTACGTTAGCTGTGCCTGTGAACAGCAGTCATCTGCTGCCACAATTGAGCCCCCATCCGTGTCCGCTGCGATAGTCCACATCCATATGATTTAGTTTGCCGACACGGCGACACCAGCGTCTTTCTGAAAAGTTACATTATTCTCAGCTGGGAGCCGAGGACACGCTGTAAAAAAGCGGGGGATGCAGGCAGCGGACCTTTTCAGTGCAGATCAAACTCAGAGCAAAACCGCAGGCAGAGACACTCGACTCCTCCCACCACGGAGGAGGAGGAGGAAGGGGGGGTGGGGCACGCAGGGCAGAGGTGTAGTGCTATCTTGAGAAGTGAGGGAACGCACCTATTTGCGGAACACCCCCCTCCCACAGCACACGCACAAGGTCCCCCCGCACGCACACACACTACACTGACAACACACACATAATTTATTGTGTCCTCTAGACACTGCAGAAGTAGCCCATGACAGAGTCAGTTATCACAAACAGCTAAGCTAAACAAGTCTCAAGCATCACACAAGTTGCACAAGGCTGCATAATTGATCATTTGGCACGGCGGCTGGCATTTTTAGCAAGTAACTTACCATTTTGTGGCGAATTCTGGCGATGCAAATTGCAATCTGGTGATTAACGCTAACTTTTGATTAGCGTCAATTGAAAATAAATCTCGGTAATGTAACGTGCACTCCATAGTAAAAATGTACACCGCTTGCGCATGTGCAGAAACTGAGAAACCGGACAGGTGTGCTTCCGTGTGTAGCTGATTTGGCCCACCACCATTTACTGTTAGGAACGATATGATTGCCAAAACAGCTTTTAACATTGTTTCTAAATGATTGTAAACGTACCTTTTTCGCAACTGGTCCGAAAAATGAAAGGATGTTTGGCTGCCTTTTTCATCTTTACTTGTTATCTCGTCAGGTACTGGGAGAAAAAAAAACATTTTGATGCTGAAAATGCCACTACTAGCTAGTTAAGGTGGACCGGTGGAGTGTTTCCCTCTTCCTTCAAGCCACGAGTTGATACCATGTGAATCATTCAGCCCCACCTTAAATATTAGTTAAGGTGGAATGTTTCCTTCCTTCCTTCAAGCCACGAGTTGATGCCATGTGAATCATTCAGCCCACCTTAAATATAGACGAATGACAACTTTGTCCAGATTCACTCGTTTTATTGGCTCCACATACACAACACACGTTGACACACAACAAAACACTGCTTGGAGAAGTATGGGAACGCCGTTCCCACGCGTTCTGCCGGGACTACACCTGTGACGCAGGGCACTAACACAGCATACAACCATTGACAGTACACACACACCCCAGGAGCAGCAGCAGGCTCGATGTTGGGGCTATGTTTTCATTCTGTCGCCCTTTCTAACATAAAGATGTGATTATCTCAGAAACTAATTTCAGCATGCTCTTTTCGGTCGAGAAACACTCTTTTTCAGAGGGGGTGTATTTCCAAAATGGAACGGTTTATAAACACAGTATTTTTTTTTTATGAAACAGAAGGGTTCAAAGTTTCATTGAGGCTATTGGTTGTCCATATAGAGGAACACAAAAAAATGATATGGCTATATTAAAATGCATTGCGGCCTATGTGGCACAGTACAGCAACCTTTTGCCTCAAGGGCCGTGGCACTCAAAGTGTTAATGAGTAACAAAATGTCTCGTTTTTGCTTATTGCTTATAAATATATATAATTATATTGCTAATATTTTATTCTATTCTATCTTATTCTATTATATTTTATTCTTTTTTGCTTTGTTTTGTTTTGCACTCTCTTCTGAAGATTTCAAAATAACAACGGTTATTTACAGATTCTGTGAATTTTTGTTTAATAATCTGTAATTGCTCACTATTTTGCACTATCACCCATTTAACTGCCTGTTTATTACAGTTCTGTTATTATTCTGAATAGATTCCGGTCAACAATGGTCTTCTATTATATTCTATACTATTACATTCCATTTAATTTTCTTTTATCTTCCTCTTTGAATATCTTTCAGATTTGGTGATTTATGTTACTGGGTAACAAAATGTCTTGTTTTCTGTTTTTGATTCTTTGTAACTGCTAAGTGTTGCTAATGTATGCTTTGTGCAATGTAAGATGCACCTTATCATGCCAATAAAGCCCTTTTGAATTTTGAATTTGAATTTGAAAATTGAGAGAGAGAGACGAGAGAGAGAGAGAGAGAGAGAGAAGACAGAGAGAGAGAGAGAGAGAGAGACAGAGAGAGAGAGAGAGAGAGAGAGAGAGAGCTTGGCAGCTTCTCTGCCTGCAGTCTGATGTGCTTTGTGAAGCCGAGGCTTAATAGCCAGACGTTCCCTCTATTGATTGTGCCTGAGCGTTATCATAAACTCCTCTGTTCACACGTCCGGACTCTTCACTTCAACAGCCAAATCACATGTCCCTGTCCGGACAGCAGCTCCAATTACAGCACAGAGTGTCCCAGAGGGGCGGGGAGGAGGAAGGGGAGAAGGGGGGGGGGGGGGTGGGTGTCACAAAACAATGTTACAATGGAACGCTACGTTTGTCGGCCTATTAGCATCCCAGATCAATGTGGCATGTGAGTGGTAATTGCAGCTAACCTCATGTCTGTTTGTAGCCATTTCACTCCATTGAAAATCAGAGAGACACATCAGACGAATCTCTACAGACACATTTCTATTTGCATGAAAATCCATCAGCATCGTCGAAACACGGATATTAGCTCCTAATATTAGCACAAACGGTCGGTTCAAATGAACCATAAAAGTGGCGGCAGCCAGCCATCCTCCAGGAATCTGCCCAACTGCGTACCCACTTTTAAGCACCCCTCCCCAGACCATACACAGACCCTGCCAGGACCTTGTGCTCCTGGTATTCCAATCTAATCGTTGTGTTCCTGGTACTCCACCATCCTCCCCCTCCAGAGACATGGTTTAACCACCAACTGGACCATTCTGGAATTGCAGGGGGAAAAAAATCTCTGTTTGGTTTAACCTATAAGTGTCGCTTGCCAGACGCTCTCCCTACAACAGGGGATCCAATCGTTCTCAGCATGTAACAACGAGCTAGCATTGTTGATGCTTAGGGATGGGTACCGAGACCCGGTACCAAACGGGCCCCGGTGCCGGATTTCGAGATACCGGAGGATCAATAAGCTTTCACGTTAACGGTTCTCTTATCGGTACTGGAGAAATTAAGAAAATAGATTTCCTATTTATTTGCTACATAAACGTTGTTTTGTGCATTTTATCGCACCAACTCCGTAAGTTGACTCGCAAAAAAGACATCTTTAGGCATAAAGATGTCTTTTTTGCGATTTCCGAACGAGAAAAGAGTTCCGTGTTGCTTTCTCTCTCAGACGAGAGAGTCTTTGTCTTTGTACAAAGACAACATTTCAGATTATTTGGCTTTTTCAAATGGCTTTTTGGAAATCCGCCTAGGTATCTCCCTACAAAAACCACTGCCAAATACTCATGTTTTGGTATTTTTTCATCTTCTTTGAGTTGGGATGTGGTAAGGCCTCTGGCTAATATGTCTCCTTTGGGTTTCTAGCCATAAATACAACAACCACAGGTAACTGTTTACACTCTAAAAGTGTTTTTTATTCTAGGCGAGAATCAACCACTGTGTTTGAGCTGGTGTCACTCAGGGTCAGTAACACATAGAGTCATTCTGACACTTGGAACAGAAACTTCAAAGTCTTACCTTTCAGAAATGGTCAGGCAGTTGTCTGTAACCCTAGCAGTTCAGCCACAGTAAGCATTTTAGTTTGGGTATGTCGTTTTCACCATTTTCTTCAGAAATAGGTGGCTTTAGAGTTGTAAACATTATCCAGCTGTTTGGGTGTGTTAATAATTAAAACCCCAGTCTGAAATAAATCAACAGAGCATCATCTCTCAGTTGCCCTAAAGAAATGTTACTTCCAGAGCAGGGGGAGGATATTTAGTAATTTAGTAAAAGTGCAGCAGACAGATACTGTCATGCTTTATTTATGCTTTCCCAGCTGAATGTTGGTATTGGCAGTGGTAGGAGATTTAAATTCTTATATAGTTCTGGATATTTAAATTAATAATAAAAACGCACCCATTAAGATTTACCAACTTTTTTTTCTTTCTCCCCTTAAAAATAATCGAAAAGAACCGACAACCAACAACCAACAAAAAAAAAATCTGTTTTTCTCTGTTAAAAATAACAAAAAGTACTGATAAGAGTACCGTTAAAGTACCGGATCGATAAGCAGTATCGATAAGAGTAGTTAGTATCGTTAATTCCTTAATGATACCCATCCCTATTGATGCTGTCTCACAGCATTTGAGACCGACAGATTTGTCACGAACATGGAGGGAGCAGAAAGGAAATCCATATATGGTCCGCAGCCAGTCAGTCAGAGCAGGTCAGAGCCAATGGCAGAGCTTGCAGGGAGCGGAAAGGAATTTCTTCCACTGGCGACTGAAATGGTCGCCACCAATGGCAGAGCTCATACCAGCAGCCTGTTTCCATGCAGACAGACTCCTCTCCAGGAGGGAGGGAAGTCAGGCAAGCGAGATTAACACAGGGACAGACAGATGACAGACAGAGAGGCAGATGACAGACAGACAGACGGACAGAGAGACAGGCAGACAGATGACAGACAGACAGACAGACAGACAGATGACAGACAGACAGACAGACAGACAGACAGACAGACAAACAGGCAGACAGACAGACAGACAGACAGACAGACAGAGAGATGACAGACATACAGACAGACAAACAGGCAGACAGACAGACAGACAGATGGCAGACAGACAGACAGACAGACAGACAGACAGACAGACAGATGACAGACAGACAGACAGACAGACAGACAGGCAGACAGACAGACAGACAGACAGACAGACAGACAAACAGGCAGACAGACAGACAGATGACAGAGAGACAGACAGACAGATGACAGACAGACAGACAGACAGATGACAGACAGACAGACAGACAGACAGACAGACAGAGAGGCAGACAGACAGACAGACAGACAGACAGACAGACAGACAAACAGGCAGACAGACAGACAGACAGACAGATGACAGACAGACAGACAGACAGACAGACAGACAAACAGGCAGACAGACAGACAGACAGACAGACAGACAGATGACAGACAGACAGACAGACAGATGACAGACAGACAGACAGACAGACAAAACAGGCAGACAGACAGACAGACAGACAGACAGGCAGACAGACAGACAGACAGACAGATAGACACAGACAGACAGGCAGACAGACAGACAGACAGACAGACAGACAGATGACAGACAGACAGACAGACAGACAGATGACAGACAGACAGACAGACAGACAGACAGCCAGACAGACAGACAGAGAGACAGGACAGACAGATGACAGACAGACAGACAGACAGACAGACAGACAGACAGATGACAGACAGACAGACAGACAGATGACAGACAGACAGACAGACAGACAGACAGACAGATGACAGACAGACAGACAGACAGACAGACAGACAGACAGACAGACAGACAGATGACAGGCTCGACACTCGTCCCTCGCCGTCAATACGCCGGGCAGTATTCACGGCAGTATTATTCCATCAGATGTTCTGAAGCAGCTGCTGGCATGTTGAAGATGTTCTGCGTTATCTCTGTGACCTCCCACTCAAACCGCCACTTCAAAACGCCAAACACTCGTCCGCCCGCCCAGAGAGGGAGATAAGATGTGCCATCGGCCGGGGAGAACGACGGAGTCCATCGAGCCCTCATTCATCACTTTTACATCAGTATTGATTAGGTGCAGGACGGGAGATTTACGCCGGGCTTTTACCAGACGATAGATGCGTCTGAGGCAGACCACAGACACGCAGCTAAAAGCCTCTCGCCTCGCTGGCTCTATCATCTGACGCATCAGGACATGATGGCCCAGGAGATACGCTCAGATCAATCAACCAGGAGAGAACCTGACCTCCACCTGGAGGGAGCAGCGCCTTCCTACTGCTGAGACACACACACACCACACACGCGCGCGCACAGCAAGCACTCGCACACACACACACACGCACGCAAGCACGCGCGAGCACACGCACACACGCACGCGCACACACACACACACACACAAACGCACACACACACGCACGCACATGCACACGCAAACACACACACGCAGACACACACACACACACACACACACACACACACACACAGCTGCTGGTGTGGGTGTGTGTGCACGTGCAAAACATCTCTATCTAACATGCCAACATTTGGGGAGATTTGTCTATTTGCTGTATTCCCGATAGATACTGTGCATTCAATAGAAAGTAGCCCCATGCCCCTCCTGCTAGTTAGCTTAGCACAATGACTGGTAGTCTGCAGCATGGCTAGCCTACAGTACCCCTGTTAAGTCACCAAATACACATTCCAACAAGGCCAAAATGCTCAGGTTCTGACTGGTGTACTCACCACCATGCTATGAAGTAATCATGCACAATCATGTAGACATTATAAATACATTATAGCCACAACTACTTTCCTGACTCAACTGATTTGCTTTGTAAATGACACTCTCGTAATTGTACATGATTATTTCTTAATGTGGTGAATGCATGAGACAACATGGAGGCGACACACGAGTACCTATGAGCGTTTGGTCACTGTTTAGAATGTGTTTGGTGACTTCACAGGGCTAGGCTAGGCTAGGCTAGGCTAGGCTAGGCTAGCCATCCAGCACACTACCAGTCACTGTGTGTGCGGCCTGCGTCTCTCTGATCCACCACGTACTTTCTCTCTCTCTGCTCTGCAATCTGGCTCTCTCTCTACTTCTCTCCTCTCTCTCCTCTCGTCTCTCTCTCTCCCTCCTCTGTCTCTCCTCTCTCTGTCTCTCTCCCTCCTCTCTCTCCCTCATCTCGTCTCTCTCTCTCCCTCCTCTCATCTCTCTCTCTCCCTCCTCTCTCTCCCTCCTCTCTCTCTCCCTCCTCTCTCTCCCTCCTCTCTCTCCCTCCTCTCTCTCTCCTCTCGTCTCTCTCTCTCTCTCCTCTCGTCTCTCTCTCTCCCTCCTCTCTCCTTCCCTCCTCTCTCCCTCCTCTCTCTCTCATCTCCCTCCTCTCTCTCTCCTCTCTCTGTCTCTCTCCCTCCTCTCTCTCCCTCCTCTCGTCTCTCTCTCCCTCCTCTCTCCCTCCTCTCCCTCCTCTGTCTCCTCTCGTCTCTCTCTCTCCCTCCTCTCTCCTTCCCTCCTCTCTCTCCTCCTCTCTCTCTCCTCTCCCTCCTCTGTCTCTCCTCTCGTCTCTCTCTCTCCCTCCTCTCTCTCTCTTCTCGTCTCTCTCTCTCTCTCTCCTCTCGTCTCTCTCTCTCCCTCCTCTCTCTCTGTCTCTCTCTCCCTCCTCTCTGTCCCTCCTTTCCTCCCTCCTCTGTCTCCTCTCTCTCTCCCTCCTCTCTCTCTCCTCTCGTCTCTCTCTCTCCCTCCTCTCTGTCCCTCCTTTCCTCCCTCCTCTGTCTCCTCTCTCTCTCCCTCCTCTCTCTCTCCTCTCGTCTCTCTCTCCTCTCGTCTCTCCTCTCGTCTCTCTCTCTCCCTCTCTCTCTCCCTCCTCTCTGTCCCTCCTTTCCTCCCTCCTCTGTCTCCTCTCTCTTCTCTCTCTCACTCAAGTATTGAATCAAGTATTTCAATTATAATTTGATGGTTTCATGTGAGTATGGTAAAAATAAGGTCAGTATAAGTGTTCTTGCTGGTGCAATTACTCGGGAAGAGCGATACATTTATTTTTGTTTATGAGAAGTGTTGATACGGTTAATATTTGATTGACATGAATATTGAGTGAGCCTTGACTCACTTGTTTTTTGTTTTTGTTTGTTTTTAATTTCTTTTTGTTGTGTTGTTTTTACTCCAATGCTTTTGGATTTTTTATGTTGGTATTTTACGTGTTTGGACCCCAGGAAGAGTAGTCTCACCTTTGGTGTAGACTAATGGGGATCCACCATAAACAAATAAACAAATAAACTCTCCTCTCTCACTACCTCCTCTGTCTCCTCTCTCTCCTCTCTCTCTCTCTTCTCTCTCTACTCTCTCTCTCTCTCTCCTCTCTTTCTCTCTTCTCTCTCTACTCTCTCTCTCTCTCTCTCTCCTCTCGTCTCTCTCTCTCTTTTCTCTCTCTTCTCTCTGTGTAATTTGGCAGTGGAGGTCGACTCCCGGGTTACTGCCTCCTGTCCAACCTTTTGTTGTCCACAGATTTGACTGCCTTGTCCACTGTCAGTATGTGTGTGTGCATATGTGTGCGTGTGCATGTGTGTAAGTGTGTGTGTGTGTGTGTGTGTGTGTGTGTGTGTGTAAGTGTGTGTGTGTGCATGTGTATGTGTGTGTTTGTGTGTGTGTGCGCGCTTATGTGTGTGTGTGTGTGTGTGTGTGTGTGTGTGTGTGTGTGTGTGTGTGTGTGTGTGTGTGTGTGTGGGGGGTGGGGGGGGGGGGGGGGGGGGGGGGTTGCCAGACACTGTGACACCATCACAAAGAGAGCGGAGGAGAGGAGACAGAGAGAGTAAGAGGAAGAAAGGAGGAACATGAAAAAAGAGGTTTTGACACAGAGAGCCGGGGTGCCTGCTCCCAGAGCCGCTGGAAGTCACTTTAAGCAGGGGGTGCTGGGAGGAAGGGGAAAAAGATTTGACGTTTTTTTTTTACATTTTTTTGCCATATTTAGAGGAATATCTCATTTTAAATTAACATTAGGATACTGTTGTGATGGAATTATTCAGTATTTTCTCCTTTTCTCACTCATTCAGAGCAAAGAGGGAGATATATAGCATGATGATAATGCTCTATATCTCCCTATTTGCTGTGGGTGTGTTCTCTCTCTCCAGTCAGGGTGTGTTCACTTGCTCTCTCCAGTCAGGGTGTGTTCTCTCTCTCCAGTCAGGGTGTGTTCACTCGCTCTCTCCAGTCAGGGTGTGTTCACTCTCTCTCTCCAGTCAGGGTGTGTTCACTCTCTCCAGTCAGGGTGTGTTCACTCTCTCTCTCCAGTCAGGGTGTGTTCTCTCTCTCCAGTCAGGGTGTGTTCTCTCTCTCCAGTCAGGGTGTGTTCTCTCTCCCCAGTCAGGGTGTGTTCTCTCTCCCCAGTCAGGGTGTGTTCTCTCTCTCCAGTCAGGGTGTGTTCTCTCTCTCCAGTCAGGGTGTGTTCTCTCTCTCTCCAGTCAGGGTGTGTTATCTCTCTCCAGTCAGGGTGTGTTCACTCTCTCCAGTCAGGGTGTGTTCTCTCTCTCCAGTCAGGGTGTGTTCTCTCTCTCTCCAGTCAGGGTGTGTTCTCTCTCTCCAGTCAGGGTGTGTTCTTTCTCTCCAGTCAGGGTGTGTTCACTCTCTCCAGTCAGGGTGTGTTCTCTCTCTCCAGTCAGGGTGTGTTCTTTCTCTCCAGTCAGGGTGTGTTCACTCTCTCCAGTCAGGGTGTGTTCACTCTCTCCAGTCAGGGTGTGTTCTTTCTCTCCAGTCAGGGTGTGTTCTCTCTCTCCAGTCAGGGTGTGTTCTCTCTCTCCAGTCAGGGTGTGTTCACTCTCTCCAGTCAGGGTGTGTTCACTCTCTCCAGTCAGGGTGTGTTCACTCTCTCCAGTCAGGGTGTGTTCTTTCTCTCCAGTCAGGGTGTGTTCACTCTCTCCAGTCAGGGTGTGTTCACTCTCTCCAGTCAGGGTGTGTTCTTTCTCTCCAGTCAGGGTGTGTTCTCTCTCTCTCCAGTCAGGGTGTGTTCTCTCTCTCCAGTCAGGGTGTGTTCAATCTCTCCAGTCAGGGTGTGTTCACTCTCTCCAGTCAGGGTGTGTTCTCTCTCTCCAGTCAGGGTGTGTTCTCTCTCTCCAGTCAGGGTGTGTTCAATCTCTCCAGTCAGGGTGTGTTCTCTCTCTCTCCAGTCAGGGTGTGTTCTCTCTCTCCAGTCAGGGTGTGTTCAATCTCTCCAGTCAGGGTGTGTTCACTCTCTCCAGTCAGGGTGTGTTCTCTCTCTCCAGTCAGGGTGTGTTCAATCTCTCCAGTCAGGGTGTGTTCTCTCTCTCCAGTCAGGGTGTGTTCTCTCTCTCCAGTCAGGGTGTGTTCTCTCTCTCTCCAGTCAGGGTGTGTTCAATCTCTCCAGTCAGGGTGTGTTCTCTCTCCCCAGTCAGGGTGTGTTCACTCTCTCCAGTCAGGGTGTGTTCTCTCTCTCCAGTCAGGGGAAATATTTGCTAGTTTCTAGCACTCCAAATCTTTCTTCTTTCTTCTTCTTCTAATCACAACTGGGTCAGTCCATCAAACGACGTGTTTCAATAGCTGTGTTTCCATTACAGTTTTTCGCAAAATAATTGCGATATTTCTACAACTTCGACAATGTACAATTGCGACTTGTAGGCGTTTCCATTGAAGTTGAGTTTGGTCTGACGGCGCGCACACCTGAACGCAATTCCCATTACCAGCAGCTGCCACAGTGATTACGCAGGGGGATCTGCCCATATCCCGTCCCCTGCATGCTCAAATCTAACCAATGGTCAATGCAAATCACAACATGAAGTTACAACGCATATAAACAAGCCTGATTATCAATTCAAAAGAAAATGAGTCGCAAAATGTTGCTGGCTGCGGTGAATGCAGTGAGCGCGACAGGCAGAGGAAAAAAGGTAGCCTAATACAACTGGTCCGATTTAGAGATGGAGGAGGGGGGAAAAGGCTGATTTGGTTCAATAATCAGAATGTTGTGTATTATAATTATAACATTGCACCTGAAACGTGTGTAATGTATTACTCACAGTCACTGTATTCACTTCAGTCAGGAGCACCGCACCAGTGTGTGCTTTTCATCCACTCATCTCGCCGCTCAAATGCGCGCTCATAGGCAGCCTGCTGTCACCATGGACCCATTTCTGCGATTAAACATGATCTATTTTATATTTATTTTGCATAACACTCGTCTTTCTGCTAGCGTTGCTTCAAAGTTTTCCACTTGCTGCG